>NW_023366770.1:0-5000 GCF_902167145.1 Zea mays | reverse complement strand
ACTAAGACAACAATTATGGCCGTGTAGATGCAGTATTCGATGTTTCACAAAACAAAGACAGAGGAGGTTGTAAGAGAGACCTTGTCAGTGCGAAGGAGAGGAAAGGCGTGTCGAGAAGAAGACACCTGTCCGGAGAGGTGCAAAGGAGAGCCGCGAGAGGAAATGCAATTCTCGGGTGAGGGAATGGGAGGCTAGCAACCTCGTTTGAAGCGGATTTAAAAGCAGGGAATTATCATTCGAGAAATACTCCCCCTCTTGCAGCGAGAGCCCACTCCTACCTAAGGAAGGGGCTTGTAGATCTATATTTGGATTAAGGGGCGGTATGGATGGAAGAGCGCTTCTATTCTATTGGTAGGCAGTCGCTGGCCGAGGAGGCTGCTCTCTCTATCTAGAATGAAAAGAGGAGAGAAGTAGCACGCACTGGAGTGGGAGTGGTTCCAGTGCCGAAATCGCCCTTTCTCTTATTCGTACTAAACTAAGGGGGAGGAGGGCTTATCTTAATATTCCATCTTGTTTGTTAGCTGACAACTCCATCCATCTTGCTTGTGCTCATTCTATCACTATCACTATGGGGCTGGGGCACCACATATATAAGCATTGGGAGATCGATCTAATTCTACCAAAGGCAAAAGAAATGGGAAGCAAAGTGTTGGTTATCTAGCTAGTATAGAGATGATGCAGTATCTTCTCTTCATTGGCGAGACAAGCAAAGAAGTAGATTCAAAAAAGCAAAGTCAAGCAAGCAGCAACATTGGTGACTTTATTGAGTCTTGTCCTAGTTGATCTGGAAATGCCCGAAGAAGCCTTTGACTCATCCAATGCTTAATTGGTTGTCCTAATTTCTTTCTTGAAAACATGTACGAAATGAAAGACTTATGTGAATAAGATCCAATTCTATGAGAACATTCACAATTGATCGATAGCTCACAAGCTACCTGCTTATAGGCGGGGCATCAGTTGTAACAAACAGGGGAGTCAGGTAAGAAGAATCAGCCTCGGAAAAGAAGAATTCAGCGCTCATATCCTCGTTTCCAACATGCATTCGTAGGCAAGTTTATAAGGTGGAGGAAGCAACTGTTTTGAATCCTGCAAACAGAACGTTTGAATCTGATCAGTCTATTGATAAGTAAGCACTTGAGCCAGAGAGACAAGCAACTATAGGTATAAATAATTCAGCAGAAACTCTTGGTTTCAGTTCAGCAGTGTTTACGACGCATTGAGTAGAAACGTTGAAATAGAAGCAGAGTTTCTTTTCTGTTGGACTTTGTGCTTGCCTTTGAAGGAGGAAGAGTGTGGTGCCTGCAGAGATAAGCTGTTGAGATGCAGAATGAAACCAGAAATGCCTTTGTTGAGAAGCTTGTTCATTATCCTTTTCAGTTGTTCAGTGTACGCGTCCTGAGATGTGCAATCCTTTAATGAGAGGAGAGTATCATCTTCTAAGGTAATGAGAAATTCTCTGGTCTTCAAATTGAGGGCAAATGGGCTATGTTTATAGAGCCAATCATGACATCGTATTCTTTCAAGTCCAGGACTCTAAGGTTGTTGTTGAAGGCATGTTTCTGAATAGAGAATGCAGTGTCTGCTATGATTGCCCCAGATGTAAGTTGGCCTCCCCCAGCCACAGCTATTTTAGCCGAATTTTTGGATATGGCAAGTGGTTTTAACTGCGAAAGACAAATCAATGAATGTACTTGAACTGCCGGTATCAATAAGGGCAATGCCTGTTTGTCCACCAACAGTGACCTTGACTTAAAATGTGCCAGCAGTGACCAGCCCTGAAACTGCATGAGCCGAAATATGCATGAGATACTCATTTGGAGGGGAGTCCTGATCCTGTGGGATTTCATTTCTTCTTCTTCTTGTACTGCAATCTCTTCTGTGGCATCATTTGGTGTGTAAGTTTCCTGCATGACATTGCATTGATAGTAGGGATTAACTTGCATTTGTGACCGGGGACCCATTTCTCACCACATCTCCAGCATTCACCAGCTTTTCTAGCTCTCTGTTGTTGCACTTGGGGAGCCGCACCGCAGGTTGTTCTTTAGTTTTGTCTGGTGTGGTGGTAGCAGGTTCTGCACAAAAGGAGAGTTCTGTATGGAGCAGCAGTGATTTGTCTCTGATATGAAGAAAACTGTTTCTTAGGTGGGGCACTGCGTTCCATGTCTTTGGCCTGCCAGTACGCATCAGTCAGGGACTCTGGATGGAGAGGCCTGAGTTGGTGTTTGATGTCATGACGAAGGCCGTTGACAAAGCATTTTACAAACCACTCTTCGGTTAGCTCTGGTGTATCTTGTTTCAACATAGTCATGAAATCTTCAAACTTATCAATATAAGCATTGACTGTCATGTTGTCTTGTTTCAGTGCATTGAAAGTTTCAGCAACTTCATAGGGACTGTATGCAGAGAAACGATGAGTAATCATGCGACAGAAATCTGACCAAGAGGAATCTTGCCCAGTGGTCTAATATGAATAAGAAATGGCAGCTATAACAGAGATTTTTCTCAATCGCTCAGCTTGAAGGTAGGTCCTTGTCACTAGAACGAAATGCAAGGGTTGGTGGATCGGTGATTTCTGATAATACAAGCAAGGACACACCTCTGGCTGTATCTTGTGAGCCAGCCCTTACCGAAGGCATGATGGAGTGAAAGATCGGGACTCTTGGCTATCAAAAGAGCGAGCCGAAGTAAATTCGACAAGAAAGCTATCCGATGTATATTCGTTGGATATGATAATGAGCGAAAATGGTGGAAGGTTTCACTCCAGCAGGGGCCGCCGTTCCGGACCCAACCCAACAGAGGCAGGGGTAATTCTTTGCAGTCTAATGAGGCTGGGACAAGCTTTGCTTTTGTACTGGTTTGGTTGAAACTGAGGATTTGGTATAGCAAAGACCGTCACCATCCCAATAGAGGGCTCCAGAGAACACTCTAAAAGGGGAGCATGTGGTCAACCACCAAGAATCTAGCAGTGGGCCTAGCTTCGTACCATGATCAATTCACTCTCTCTCGAATCTTCAGCATCCATTGCGCTTCTTTCTTGTGTTGACCGAAAAAAGCTCGGTATGATTCAATACATTCTAGGAACCTGGGGCAGTGAATCGATGAATTGGAGGACAGACCGCTTTTACTAGTTATTCTTGCAGGGGTCTTGGGCAATCAAGACCAGCCAGTGACTCAATGAGGAAGGGAGAGTGGGATAGCTACAAGCGATCCAGGGAGTCTTCCGTAAGACAAGATCGACTTCCTTTTGCACCTGTTCCATTTGTTGAATGAAATACCCCCTTCCTACGGTGAGTGTTGGGTGAGGGAAGGGATATTTTGATTGAAGAGCTCGCTTTGTCGAAATCCCTATAATGAATAGCATTTGCTGCTGCCGAATAAACCAACTTTAAGATGGGATAAGATGCTCAATAAGGCATGAGGGTCAGTATCATAACGGTTTCCTCCTAGTAAGGCCACTCATCAAGAACTCTTTTTTCTATCCAACCAGTCAAGACAGACTCACATTGAGCGTAGGTCTCAACCCCTTACCTTTCGCCATGCGCTGAATTCCAATTCCAATCAGTTGACACTTTGCACAAGAACTAGCAAGAAATGAAATGATAAGAAAAACCATATCACCTTGCGACGTCTACTTTCATTTGAATAGGAACATAGGCATCCCGCGTGGGGGAAAACCCTATCCCCCATCTTTCACTTCCCCTTTAGATGAGAAGCCGAAGGTGGCTATCAATATGGCACCTCGAAGAGCATAAAAGCAATGAGCCCGAAGCCTGAAACCTGAAACCATAGATTGAACACTCAAAGAGGATCAACCTAGTCAATAGATTGAGACACAACCTGCTTACTCACCTAGGGTCGGTCCGGCTCCGCCTACTACTCCTATCCTACTTATCCTTTTTTTTAAGCTAGAAACAGAGCAATAGCCATACAATGGAGAGCATAACCTAAAGGAAAGGGGTGGGTCGAAGGATAACTAAAGGTGACAAGTCGATCTATTTTTGAGAGAAGAGCTAGAGCAGTTGACAGCTCACTAAGGAGTCTGTCTCGTCTAGTAGAGCTATTATCCAATGGGTCACCAGAGTAGAGATGACCTTTTAACCATAGCATCTGACTGTATAAAATGGCAAGGTGTTTGTTAGTGCTTCCCTTTCTTTATCTAGCAAGATATCAATAAGGCTGATGGCTAACCAGAGAATCATTGCCATAGGGTTCTCGAGAGTCAACCCTGTCTGGCCTACAAGCTTTTGGAGTTAGAGAATGTACACTCTATGAGGTGTAAACTGATGTAGAGGATCCAGACAAACAATACCCTTGAAGAGTTTTATGAGCATAGTCATCGAACTTCACTATACTATTAGGTTTGTCATGACATCTTCCCTCTTCAAAAGACTATTTTTAAGAATGAATCAGGGTTTTTGCGCTCCTTGGAATCAGGCCTATACGTAGTGTATGTAAGCCGCCTGCTGCTGCTAAAGCAAGGTATGAGGGTTAAAGTAAGCGATGCACATCTTGATATACTCAATTAAGTAAGACTATCTTATCTAGTTCTGTTTATGCGTCTAGTGAGCATTGAACTCCTTTGACAAGCGCAATGCTTCTTTATCGATCAGTTAGACGCTTTATACCAGGTTAAAGCTGAAGTGACGATACCAGTGCCTGCCGAACTTCCAAGCCCTCAAATATCGAGGATATGGTGTGCCCCGTTACCTTATTTCTAGGTGTAATAAAGGCTCTCCCCCGACTAGAAGGATCCAGGGACAACGGCTATTTCCTCCTAAAATATTGGCAGTAGCCGAAACGACTGGAAACCCAGGTAGCGGTCCGGAAAGGGCAAAAGGGCAAGGTGAGTAGTGAAAGCAAGAACGTTCTTTCGCATATAGAGCGACTGCCCAAGCCCTGATTCAGGGTTACTGGTCCACACCAACTGATCAGGTATCGGATAATAGGGAATATTTGTTTCAGCCGTGGTCCAGTCCAGCAGCCTCTTTTCGATCCAAGAG
>NW_023366769.1:70000-93636 GCF_902167145.1 Zea mays | reverse complement strand
TATCTATTTCTATACCGAGAATAGCTTTATTGACGGGCTGAACGAACCCCTCACTTGGCTAACTCAACAATCATATGTCTGAGAGTCTGGTCTAACTAAGCGGATTGGAGGCGGGCATTTTCATTTCAACGTAGCAGTAGGGAAAGTGATTTCGGGGGGTTAGTACACATGGGCAGTTGGGGCAGTTACAGGTAGTTAAGTTCGGTCTTATTCTTATGGGCAAGTGGTCCTAGAATCTCTCTTTCCTTCTCTAAAGTATAGCTTTACGAAACTAGAATATGAGTAAATATAGAAATAGAATAATAAATAAGAATATCATATAGCCGTGTATTAGTAAGGATAGGTTTTGGTGAGTAGTAGTTCTTGGCATTAGTAAGCTAGCTTCACTAGACTATCTATGACAGGAAATTAGGTAAATGCACAATATCTTTTCAATGAAGTGAATGAAGAAAGATTCATAGGAAATGAACAATAGAAAGAGTACTATTCTTCAGTTACTCTTTTTTCTTGTCTTAGAATAGAGAATGTGTCAATGGATTAGCTGACTTTACTATGTTCCTGTCTTCAAGTATAAGTGAGTTGGTGTCAACGAATAGTTGCTTATTGCACTACTCAGTGAATGAGATATAGCATATATAATGGATTTTTTTTTCCTTTTACTATACTAACATTCTTCCTTTATTCTACTTACTTCTTTCTCGTCTGTGTCAATGAGAAGTAAGAGTATTCTCGTACTACGAAGAATAGGCAAATCTTTGATTTGGAAGAGTTTTTACTCATATCTTTGGGACCTTTAAGAGGAAATGAGTGACTTTCTGCCGGAGAATAGTAGTCATCTGTACTCGTCTTTTGTCCTTCCATACTTACTAAGCAAACTAGGTCACACCTGGACAACTAGGGAACATAAGCGGGTGATCTAATGATTCAGTGGGGAAAGCTGTTCATAAGGACCGGTGAGATGGTACTCCCCTGTGGTATCCCAAGAACCGTATTCCCATGGGCATTTCCTCCAAAATAGGCTGTTTTGAGAAAGTAATCTATTAGCTGCACAAGTCCAGAGTTGTGTGTACCCCTAGTGAAAGAGTGGAGGAGTTCAGACGCATATCGATACCAAAGTGAGAAGCCTCTTAATGATGGAGAACCTGCCTCTGCCAAATGCCCAATACAAGCAAGCAGGGGGAGCGGATTCCCAGAGAGAATTCCCGTGTTACTCTGATATTAGAAATAGAGGAAACTAGCACTTTAGAAAGAATGCAGAAAAATGATGGAACTAGAACGAAGCTCTACAAAGTTCACAACTCACCATTGCAACCGTAGGAATCTCTCCGAGTAGTAGGTCGGGGAGCACCTTCCCTTTGCCTTATGGGACCCTCGATCATACTCTTTTCTGATAGCCGGAAAGGAATGACCTAACTTACCACTGAGTAGGCGCCCTTTTTCTTTTCCTTCTAAACTAGCTGCTCTCGCTCTACCAGTTCGTACTGAACTTTCACTTTAATTTATAGGCGATTTGCATTATCCGTTGGATAAAAATAAATATCATAATCAAGTAGATAATGCGATGACTGCCTATCTCTTTCGAGAAGGAGTCCTTTTTCCGATACTTACTATTGGGGTAGGCTAAGGTTACATAGATTGTCTCCTATCTCTCCCCTGTCCTCTCGAGCTAATGACTAAACCGACCCACGACGAGAGGATCAACCACTGCCATAGAAAGAGCAGCGACTAACTAAAACCAAGGAATCCATCATCTGGCATATTGGCAATGGGCGAACTGTCCGAGTGTGGCGTGATCCGTGGATTCCCAGAGCCAGCACTCTAACCAACTGAGCGATTTCCCCAACTTTCAATTGCTAAAAACAGCAGTTCTTTCATTTCGGTATATTTATATATAGCTTTCGCCCTTTAGTTCAAACAAACTTCATCTCCTGCCCTGCCCTGCGTCGGCTCCTCAAAATGGCCTAAAGTACCTCGCCGATAAGCGAGTTCAACCACATCGTGAACCAATTGAAGTCGGTCGAGTACCCATTGGGCGATGAGTAGAAGGCACACTGCTTTTTTTCCCTCTATGCCGGATAGTTGGTCCACAACCTTACTTATATGTTTATGTGGCAACGCCAAATTCTCTACTATACTATACTATACTAAGATGTTTCAGTTCGCTAGGTTGTCTCTTGCCTGCCCGTGCTACAATTCCTTACTCAAAAGGACTAGAGTGCTAAGCTGCCTTCCCGGCACCACCACTATAATGAATGGCTCAAACAAATAGGAGATGAGAGAGCCCTTTTGATCCTTTCTATTCTATAATATAAAGAGAAGCTTGTTCATCTATCTAGAGAATGAAAAGGAACTAATGCCACTGATAAGAAATACATAGACCGTACGCCCACTTACCACTCTACCACTTCAATTCCATGACGGACTTCTCCGATACCTAGCTTGAGAGAGATCACAGGCATGTGGTGAACCATACCGAGAGAAAGAGCACTGAAATGAACCATATCGAGCACAGGTCTCACTCTACAAGTAAAGTTCGATGAGCTCTTAGCGGAGTTGTGCCTACTATCTACTAAGTGTGTGCTAGGGAAAGAAAGCAAGCAGAGCAGTTCTCACTCTGTCCGGTGACCAAGAAAGAAAGCTTCAAGAATACCGTAAACAGATCAGAGAAACCTCATACCGAATCGCCACGTGAAAGCGGGGTTAAGGTAAGGCAGGAAAGACTGACGCCGAAAGATATGTTTTGAAGAGAGCTCCATCGGGTTGAAGCCGAATTGCAGAGAATCAAGATCTTCTACCTTTGTTTGTTCCATCAATGCCCTTCGGACTGGCCTAAGAGTTGGGTCCCTGTCTGTAATTATGTGGCTAGGTAACCCATTTATGGCTTGTGGTCTTTCTGCTTATGACGTAGCACTATTCCATCTTGTAAATAACGCCTTCTTTAAGGCGCTACTATTTCTAGCGGCATAGGTGCTTTATCACAATACGAAACATGTACATACGATTCCTATTTAGAGATATTCCTACGACGTAGTAAAGAAATTAATAACAAATACGAATACGAATTACGCCTACGAGCCAAGGACGATATATGTATATGACTACGCCAATACTTGACTTGTTTCAATCAATTCTCCAGGGCCCCTAGAGAATTGATTGAAATCGTACGTCTATCGCTATCCAGTGCCTTTTCATCGAGGAAGTACATCCGATGCTTGGCTCCGACAGCTGAGGCCACCCTTCCCTCTTCTAACTGGTATGTATGTGTATTGGACAATCCTTTCATCTTGTTAGCACTTACTTTTCCGTGCTACCCATCCATTCATTAACGTGAATATAAGAATAGGGCCCCGGATATCTTTGCCTCGAAGCCGGTGGAAGGTGAAAAGCACAAAACTAAGCCTTATCCATCCGCTGGTCTAAAGAAGACCTTTTCGGCCGATAGAGAGCTTATTAATAAAAACATTATGCAGGGGCTGAGAATGCGTTGACAGCTGAAGCAACAAAAGAACTTTTCCATAGATAGGCGTACGTACTATGGATGAATTACCACCTCCTTGGAGGAGTGAATGCAAGGACCACTAAAAAACGGATACTTTACCGAAAAGCCTTTGCTTCTTCTTTCGATTGGATAGAAGCTCATACTCCACTTCAACAACTGGTTTGGTGCTGATGTGTCCAAATCCCATGCTCCTACGCCGGGTTGATTGATGTGTCAAAGACTAATGCTCCTTCGAAGGTTTTGATAGGTAAAGCTGTGGCCCAAGAACCCACTACATCTAAGCCCAAGTCCAAACAAAACTAGACCCAAGAATGCTGGAATGAGAATCCTTACCCGTGCCGTGACGACCATGCATACTTTTCTGACCTATGTATGCCTTTCCTCGCCTACTTCGTTCTTGCTTTCCAAAGAAACTTATTTTATACTTGCTGTGGCTAATACCCCATAAATTCATTCTGAGCAGAGCTTTCTAGCAGATTGATTGAGCTATGTAAGAGTAAGTACGTGATGAGAATCTTGTCATCAAAGTGAAAGCACATCTTTGAGAGTTTCATATATTCCAATATGAAGTGAAAGGGAGTCAGAGGTTAGCAAATCCTTATCAAGGTGTCTTCTTTTGACTAGCCCCATTCCAGGAGAGTAGGTCTTGCTCGCTATCTTGAAAGCAGTCCTATACAACCGTACTCAGAATTCCACTTGGCATACCAGTTTCATATAAGGACCAGACTCTCCTATCTAAAGTGGAAATTGAGAAAGAAGTGTGTTCTTTCAAACGTTGCTTCATTGACTTCTGTCGACAACCTATTGCTTTTGGAAGAGAATATTGGAAGCGTAAGAATAGAATATAGAGCTTTGAGTTTAGGAATGCTGCAAGAAAAGAAGAAAATCAAGTATACGTTTGCTTGTTGGCTTGAGCACTCGTTTCAGAAGAACCTTCTTTTGGGATAACTCTTTCAGGCAATATCTCGCTGTAGCAGTAATAGCCCAATGGCTTCTAGTTGTTTTTTTTACCCTTCCGGGCTCTTTTCCCCCGGCGGCTAGTTTCAGCATAAAAGGAAGAAGTCGGGTCCGCGCGGTTCGCCTTTTCGAATGCAGCAGTGTTTTTGGCTTTGGCAATACCAGCTAGCTAGCTACTTACTTGTGTGGGAGTCCTATAAAGAAAAGCCTGAGTTATAGACTGACTAAAGAAATCCACCTAAGCCGTAAGTTTTTGTTACAGCTGGCACACCTGCTTGCAAACTAGAAAATCTGATTCTAGTAGAAAGTGGACTAAGTCTTAAGAGAGATAAGCCGGTCTTTATACACTGGCCCTACTTCGAATTCAGTCAGTGGCCAGATGCATTGTAAGCAATTCCAGTCCCAGCTGCTGAGGTGGCGTAGTCAGCCCTACCTATACCTAAGTATTGAACAAAACCAACCATTTATATTATCCTGCATATTAATTAATACTTTCGTTAGAAAATAGAAAAACCAACGGAAAATCAAGTCTCATGTTGCTCCTCAGAAAACGCGTATAGTATATAGTATATAGTATATAGTATATAGTATATAGTATATAGTATATAGTAGTAGTAGTATCATTGGCCAAAGTAAAGTCGATGGGACAAACGCTGTTCGTTAGAACTAGCATTTTGTTTTGTCATGGAATCAAGTCTATTTGTTCGAATGTTCTTTTTTTCGTTTCGTTGGAAAAACCTACGCCCACATATTGATCTTTAAGTCTCCTTTCTCTTTTGGGAGCAGAGCTGAAAAAGATGGACAGTAACGATCGCGTAATATCAATTTATCGGCCTCGTCATCGAAAGCGGCTTCCAATTGCTCGGAAATTCTCAGCTATATGGGGGACTTTGATGGTGAGCAAAAAGAATTGATCAAGAAATTGGTAAACTTTCGCATGATCGATGGTAAAAGAACGAGAGTTCGTGCTATTGTTTATAAAACTTTTCACCGCCTAGCTCGAACTGAACGCGATGTAATCAAACTTATGGTTGACGCCGTAGATAATATAAAGCCAATATGCGAAGTGGTCAAAGTAGGAGTCGCAGGTACTATTTATGATGTTCCTGGGATTGTAGCCAGGGATCGTCAACAAACCTTAGCTATTCGTTGGATCCTTGGAGCAGCTTTCAAACGACGTATAAGCTACAGGATAAGCTTAGAGAAATGTTCATTTGCTGAGATACTGGATGCTTACCGAAAGAGGGGAATTTCACGTAAGAGAAGGGAGAATCTTCATGGACTGGCTTCCACCAATCGGAGTTTCGCGCATTTCAGATGGTGGTAAAGTGATACCACATAAGGAGCTCTTCCTCATTCAGTCATACTCAACAAAAGTCAGAAATGTTTGACCCTGATCCTTTTTTCATCTTCATATAGAAAGAAAATCGGCCTTCCTCATACTCCCCCCTTCATTCATGGAGTTGGAGGAATCCACAAGAGGCCTGCCCGTTCATAATTGCATAAAAGAACCATTCTTTTTATGAAAACAAACAAGCAAGGGATTGAGCAACTAGCGCTAGGCGCATCCTCTTGCTGGGATGGTTTGAGACAAAGATTTTACTTTGACTTATACTTTGACTTATACTTAGGATTAGGATCAGCTTGCGAATTTGCAGCACCGTATCTATATCTATATCTATATCTATATCTATATCTATATCTATAGTAGAATCAAGGGCAAAGAAAGGCAAGTCTCATTAGCCTTCGTCGATGGGACAAACGCTGTTCGTTAGAACTAGCATTTTGTTTTTTCTCGGTAAGAAGGCTGCGTGTTCAACAATGGGTTCGGCAACTACCATCTGTAGTGACAAGACCGGTACACTCACTTGAAATCCGGTAGTAACATTGTGTTCTTTCACCTCTTATGAGTCTCGGAGCAAACAACAAAGCATCAGATGAGAAAAGGATCTTCTCAACCTCTTACGATTTCAATTGACCAATGCCATAGTATAGTAAAGATCCGCAGTACAGGTGTAACAGCAATCAAGCTACTAAGGATAAGGATAAGGATAAGGATAAGGAAGAAGTGCTCTTTATTTACAATATGGGCTTTCGTAAGCATAAATATCAAAAGAGAGGATACCACACCAGATACGGTGCAACATACTTGAGTGGAAAGAGGAGAGTTTTTCCTCCGAGGGCGAGTTCGATCAGGCAGACATCGCAATGGATGGTTCCAATAGGAATAGTAGTCCAGTGATTGTCAGTGCATATTCATTAGTATACGATACTTAATACTGTTGCATAGTCTAGGTTACCGAATAGGAATAGCATAGCAAAGAATCCTACGCTAAGGAATGTGTCACCTACTAGGTTCACAGTAAGGGCCGCCCTTAATAGCAGACTTGTTAGCTTGGAGTCGTGTATATCATAAGTTGATTAGTAGGTATGAGCTTACCCCGATACCTTCTCAACCTAGGAACATAATTAGGTAGTTGTCCCCAGCTACGAGCACAAGCATAAAGAATGTTAACATAGAGAGGTCTGAGAAGAATCGTTGGTTGTGTGTATCTCCTGCCATATCATATAGCTTAACGAGAAGATGTGTACTAGTGCTTATACAGTTACTACAGCGAGGTCTTCGATGAGCGGTTAGGCTATCGAATAGGAATCCTCAGTCAACTGTGCCATTCTGAATCGATTCAGCTACCAAGTCGAATTGATACAGGTGATCCTGATAGACCCACTTCATAGAATGCTACGTAAGATAGGAGAGCTGTTGTACACATAGCTACACAAGTAATAATATGTGCACCAGTTTTTCTTACCTTACGTCCAAGGAGTCCTGCACCCATTGCACCTAGCATAGGGAGAGTCAGAATAGACCCTAGGGCCCGAAGGACGATACATGTTAGCTTAGTTAAATTTCTCCTTGTAGACGGTAATATGCTACAAGAATACCTATACCTATAGCTTATTCTGCACCTGCAATAGCGATGATGTAGATACTAGATGTTTGTCCTACGATATCATCGAATGAGAATGAGCTTACAATCACTAGTACTGTCACAGCTAGCAGCATGATTTCAATTGAGATCAGCATGAGGATGATCTATCTACTTTCGGTTGAGGACGAATCCTAGGATACCGAGAAGAAAGAGTACGATAGAGAGTGTCATGTTAATGTTTGATTACCAGAGCAATGACCACAGGAAGGAAACCGAGTCAACACATTGCGTAGGGATAGCAATACCCAAATACTCTAACTCTAGGTAGTCTATGTCTGTATAGGTATGGGGAGGGAGATACCTGAGAGGATACATATAGGGCTAACTATATACAACCCTCACCTCGGGCCATCAGAGAGATCGTATGTATCACCAGCATCAGGATATGTATTTCGGAATTACGCGCTGGTGCAGATTTGTACGTTCAGGTTATCCATGACTTCATTAGTGTCACGGATTCGCCCGAACTTTTGTCGCATAGTGCTCTGCCGATCCATAAGCTGCACCAGCATTAGATAGACTAGAGAAGTGTTGTGCGACTTGCTTCTTTACATCCACTACATAGATAGACTTAGCATCAGCAGCTATACCATGAGTATGAGCAGATCGTCGATAATCCTTGGCATCAAAGGTAGCACCTCACAAAGTGGCCAACAAGTCTACCGGACCATAGACGAGTAGGTTAGGATCAAGATCTCGGGCTTCCATTAGACTAGGAGCTACTTCGATCTTCATACCGCGCGCATGTAGAGGAGTTTTGGCATCGCATCGAGATGCTTCTTATCTTAAGAGTACTTCGCTATTGCCGCTCTATGAAAGCAGGTATTGGATCTCTATTCCGAACGAGGAAAGAAGACTGAACTGGGGTAGTTTATTCTGATCCAACAACTGGCTATTAACATTGGTTGATGCTTCATTCATACAAATCTCCTTACGGAGGATAGTCAAGAGAGTGAGTGGTTTCCCCTTAAGATAGAATAGCAGGCCACATGGTATAATCCCTTCCCTTATAGGACAAGGGATTAGAAGGTTGACAAATGAAGCCAAACGTAGTGATACTCTAGCACGGAGAACCAAGAAGGGTGCTTCTGCTACAACCAAAACCCTCTATCTCATGCCTACTTGATCTCATAACACTTATAGTAAGAATGAATCCCCTGATTATAGATTAAAAGGGATATTGGCGTGTAATACTTTGATTTCTTATATTTAACAAGAATCCTTGATTTATTTAATAAATCGCTCTTGCTTGCGCAAGGGATATGCTGATTCTTAGCATAGCTTTTTTACCGAATACAAGGATTCCTTGGCACCTGATACTGCTGAAGAGAATGATTTAGTGGAGGAGACTGGAGGTACTACGAAGAGTGTGAGGAGGGACCTAAGCACATTCGTGATTCTTAGTCTCTTGAGATCCGTGAGCGAGACCGAAGCTGGAGAAGGAAAGGAGGCAGCAAGACCTATTTCTCCGATAGATGATCTATAGCTTCATAGAGAGAGAGAAAGGAAGCTCTCCTTCACTACGTTCCACCAGCTTAAGTAAGACATCGATACCCAGCATACCATTATGACTAGTTAGGGCGATCCCGCGCGGGAAGGCTATATCTGACCTTTGACTTTGCTGTTTCCACCTCTGCTTGCTCTGATGCGGGCAAGTAGGAAGAAAGCATATCAAGGGCTTTCCAAGATGCTTTACAATACATTACAACATGTGATAAAGATAAAGATAAAGTAGTGAAAAACTTTTCACTCTAGAAGTAAGAAATATATCTTCAGAAAGGCAAACGGGATTTATTCCGTAGCGTGCATCCCCATAAGGGCTGATTCGCTTTCCAGACTAGAGACCCTGTGCCCTTTCTTCGAGCTTTCACTCATAGATTCGCACTGCTTTTGTTGAAAAAAAAACGGCCAAAGCATAGTGATCCACCGCTTATTCGAGTTAGTACAGGAAAAAGAGCCAGATAAAATTACTATTTTTCGTAAACATGGTTTTTCTATTTAGTCGGTTCGAGCACGCTCATTAAACTAAAGAGTTCATTTCCCTATTTCCTCATTCAATCACCAAAACGAAAGTAGTACTTTTCTTTTGGAAGAAAAAGTTTTGAAAGACACTTTCTTCTTTACAACGATAGCTCGCCTTACTGCTCTTAAATCCCTACTAGCCATCTCTTCCCTCCCTCGCCCAGGCAGGGCTGGTGACATCTAAGGAGGATGGAGCACCTTCCATTGAAGAATAGGCATGGAAGGAATGCCCTATTTATCTCTTTGATAGAAGAAGCAGCTTACTTTCCACACCTTGCCTACTTGACAACGCTTTTATATGGAGTGGCTTCAACCCATCACGCATGAAAGTGCCAAAGGATTTTCTTTACGACAACTCAGAGTCGAATTGGTCCTTTGCAAGTGGACGCCAGCCGTAGAGCCCTAGTTCTAGCCTACTATGTAGAGTAGAGTAGACTCTTACTTGAAAAAAGATAAGTTAAGAAATCAATTCTTATTCGCTTTTCACTTTCACTACTGGTCAAAGCTCGTCCTTAGAGACTACTGCCTTACTTTCAAGAACTCACTAGGGCTAGCTTATTAGGGATAGGTTATTCAGCTTGCTGACAAGGTTAGTGCTTACCAGGCTATATTCTATCAATAAAATTGCTTAGGGATAAAAGAGATTGTCTTATCCTACTTAGGTATTAGGGTTTAGATGACCTCCTCATCCTCTTGAGTATGATGCAATTACATCGGCCCTCATGTATTATTGCATCAATACCCCATCATAGGCAAGTTTACACACTGGGACAACATAGGGTGGGCCCCACCAGAGAGTAGCCAACAGAACCAAGAACAAGATCTAGCAGATGGTGGGAGATTCTCGCTCGTGATGAAACTATCATCTCCTACGAGAATATGCACTACATCGGCATCAATCAACCTGGCTTCGCGTTCTATTCTTACGATAGGGGGGCTCAATCTCGTCAGTCTCCTGGATTCCAGTCATGTCTCTACCATCGGTTTCTCCCTTTTCTCCGGCTGGCGTAATAAGGAGGGAGTCAGAGACTACCAACTCGACAATGTTGGCTCGATCATGTTTATATTGGCAGGAGGAAGTACAGCATGCTTCTTAAGCTTATTTTCCAAGGCGCGGCTGAGAGTTATGCCGAACGGAGTGAAAGTCCTGAGTGTCTTTGGTTTTCCGTCAGACAAGATATTCACTTCACTGTTCTTGCTTGTTCCCCCCAGGGCTATCTTCTTTCCTTTTGGATCTGCCTCTTTGACCTGTGATCCATGAGTCCCATCCCATTGTAGATAGCATCTTCAATACGAGTGGCTGCTTCAATCAAAGAGCGTGGTCATCGCTTGGAAATAGAAATAGTCATGGTATTGCCTACTCATGTTATTCATCATTATCCGAACTTGTTCCTTTTCTGGGGAGAGATCAATCACTTGGGCTGCTTTGGCCTTCCAACGGGCCAGGAAATTGGTCACAATCATAAAAGACCTGAACCGGAGGTGCTTGAGGTGCAGTAGAAGGAACAGACTTTGATTGATGAGAGATTTTGGATAAGAGTTCATAAAAGGCGCTAGCCTGTTTCATGGTCAGGAAGGGAAAGGAAAGAGCTGGGTTTCTAACAAAAAAGGAAACGTTTCCGTAGGAAAAATCTATCACATGGAAACTCGAGTAAATAGAAGTTTTTTTCAATCCTTGGTTGCAATGGTTCAATCGAGAGAAGAGCAAGTCAATTTCATAAATTGGAACAACCACATCAGCTTCATTCTTTTCGCATAGGGGTAGTTTTGTCAACTCGCCTGAAGACCACTGGAATCGTAACCAATACCCCTGGCCACACAATTCAAACCTACCAAACTCTAGTACTTACATCCCTAACCATTATCCACCTTCTCTCATTCTCTCTCTGCGAATGAGCTAATGCTTTTTTTTTCGATCCCTGCCACACCCGGCATCGTGTTACCATTTGATGACTTCTTAGGGGGACAGTTTAAGTAAGAGTAGGGATAGTTGAAAGAGTAGTTAGATGAGTCCTGACTCCTGCGTATTTGTACGAGATACCTTAGAGCTTCAAAGTGACAAAGTCCGGTGTGAGGTTAATTGAACATATTGAAATATGGGTCCCCACACAAATAAAGTAAGAAACCAGATTTTCCTTAAGGAATTGGCTCTGAGGCCCGGCAACTCGAACTTTCCTAAGCAGGAAGGAAGGAAAGATAAAATCAAGATCTTTCTTTATTATTGCATCCCTCTATCCCTTACGATCTGATCTATGTTCTGTACCAGTGTGAATACATACTCTTTAGGCTGGTTTCTTTACCGATTCAGTGTCCCTGCTTGACTTGCTTGGATTGCGTACAAAGCTTCCCCATATTTCTTATAGGGATGATGACCACTGACATTTGACATTGTCTTCATTCGTTTACTGCTGGCCTGAATATTCCATAATTGGATGGATGCCCGAGCATATGCTCTTGTAGGTGCCGTAGCCCATTCTCTCCAAAGAAAGGAAGCAGGAAGCGATCCATACGTTTTGTCTGGTTGGAAGAAGAAAGAAGCAGCGAAATTACGGTGCCTAAAGAATGGGGGTTGAAGTGAGGACATGACAGAGTGTGCGGAAAGCAGGCTTGACCTAACTAAAGTTACGGCGGAGCACTGGGCTGTAGATTTTCAAGTGGGAATAGGAATAAGCGCCTCAGAGTGTTAATTTTCCGATGAGTAGGGAGACTTACTCACTCTTGAAAAAGCTTGAATCATCCGAGAATCCTAGTTTATTTTTTTTTTATGGAACACCCGCTTGCTAACTGACTTTTGTCAAGCCCGTCTCCACGAGATCTATTTTCATCCGAGGGAGGGGCAACGTCCCAAAGCTGGACTTCCCGCTGGAAGCTCCCTATTCTGAGTGGTTGATAAGCCTGCTCATACGAGAAGAGCCCTAGTTTTTTCGGAACCACACAATTGAGAGTGGCCCGATGCACCGGAGCCGTGTGACCAGCCACGAACAATCGATGCGTCTGCCAAACTACTTCAAAAAGGAAAACACGAGCTAAACCAGTAAGTAGTTGCTTTGCTTTGGACTGTGATTTCGTAAGCGAATTGCTTTAACACTCCTCTTTCAATCAGCAGACCAAAAAATAAAACTCGTTATTCCACGCACGTTATTAGTAGTTAGTATTAGTAAAGGAAAGACAAAAAAATAGCAATCGAGTAGTTCAAACGAGTATAGATTTCTACAGGTAGACATCAGGTTAGGTTAGTAGAACAGATAGACAACGAACAAGTAAGGGGGCAATGCTTACTCCCACTTAAACTTCTCCAACAATGCCGAGGGGTTGATACCTTCTACCCTTTCAATTCTATTACCAATAGACAGCCCTTACGTTTATTTTGCGCGGATTGGGGAAACACCTACCTTAAGCTACGCAATTTCACTCTTTAGGGTAGGGATTCTGGAGACGAAGCATAATCTAGAGACGAAGCAGACACCACAAAACCATCTTCAGGTTCGAACCCAACTACGGAAAGTAGAAATCTCCATTCCTACACTAATTCGGCTCTTTTCTTGTCTCCGGACCTGTGAAAAACCACACTCGTACCAACACCCACGGAGAACGTTGCACCTCTTAAGATATTACCCAAAACCAGGCATATTCTCATATGCTTCACAACAACTAACGTTTATAACCAACAACAACTACTACCAACGAGAAACGTTACCTTACAACGTTTATAAACTAGGAATCAAAACACAATTCCATAATAATACAACTACCTACGGCAGCTTCGTTTTGCACACAGAGGAGGATGATCGTTATTTAAGATTATATGTGAATTGCTAATATTAAATAGGATTCCATTCTCTTAAAGTTCTCTTTGTCTTCGAGCTTTTATTCCTCAATCCACTTATTCGTTCCCTTCTTTCATATACCTCCCCACCAATAAATAGAGACAAATGGGAATAACCGAACCACGTCTACAAAATGCCAGTACCATGCAGCTGCTTCAAAGCCAACGTGATGCTTCTTGGTCAGATGACCAAGATATTGGCGAATACCACATACGATCAAGAAAAGAGTACCTATAATCACATGAAAACCATGAAAGCCAGTTGCTAAGAAAAAGGTAGAACCATAAATACTATCCGAAATAGTGGAGGGTGCTTGGTAATATTCCATTCCTTGAAAGCCAGTGGATACTAGAGCCAGTAAAACGGTTGCTACTAAAGCGTAAACTGCTCGTTTTTCCTTCCCCGCGAGTATAGCATGATGAGCCCAAGTTACGGCAGCTCCGGATGAAGGGAGAATAGGGGTATTAAGAAGAGGGATTTCCCAAGGATCTAAAACCCCAATCCCTTTTGGGGGCCAAATACCTCCGATCTCTACCGTAGGTGCCAAAGAAGAATGAGAAGAAGCCCAAAAAAAAGCAAAAAGGAACATAACCTCCGAGACTATGAAGAGAATAGAACCATATCGAGGTCCTAATTGTACAGCTTTTGTATGATGCCCTTCCAACGTGGATTCACGTAGAACATCCCGCCACCATACGAACATGGTATAAAGGAGAAATATTAGGCCCAAACTGAGAAGTGTTGCACCCCCTTGAAATGAGTGCATGTACATCACACCTCCTACGGTGGTTGCCAAAGCTCCGAGTGAACCCGAAATAGGCCATGGACTTGGATCTACCAAATGATAAGAATGCCTCTGAGATTCAATCATAAACCACTTTGCCCCGGTTGTATGTAAACCCCCCTTCACCCCCATCCCCTAAAGTGGTAAAGAAGGAGGCTCTTCTTTGTCTCATTAGGACAAACAAATAGGAAGGGATAGTTCTTTCATTGCATTGATAGAAGTGATACTATCAAAAGATCTCTCTATTATTTTAGAGAAGAGTCGGCGTTGGTTCTACCAACGAAACGAAGAAGTTTTGGATTGGTCTTTATCATGTCATGGGATAACCCCCCCGAAAGAAGAGTGCAAAGACCAAGTTCCCATTTCCTCCGTTCATCCACGAGAATCGATATTCGTTCTTTCCACTTTGAATACGTCAATTCTCATCCGTTACTTGAGATTCGATACGTAAGATACGTCATTTCTCATCTGTAACTTCCATCCGATAAGGGCAATAAAGCCAAGGCAAGCTCATATTTGCGTATCTAAAGGCTTGGTGTGGAGTTTTGGGGAGGTTTCGGGAGATGAAAAAAGCCTACTTTTACAGCTAAGTGATTAGGACTTGACCGAAAAATATTGCTCTCAAAACATGCATTTATGAGGTAAACTAGAAAAACACTACTTTTGACCCAGTGATCCGCACTTTTTTCATTGGAAATCGAGTTTCCTTAGGGAAAAAGGACTTGCTAACTTTTGCAGCTATATGAAACGGACTTGCCTACTTTTGCACCGAAGAAACTCAAAAATAGTCTTTCTCAAAACAAAAGCAAGGTAGGATTTCTACGAAACAAGCCCGGATAGGTAACTAGGCGGATAGGAAGGATTTCTACGAGCTTCAGTTCATGAATTGAAATATGCATGCATCCCATTCATAAGGAGTAGCTGGCTATCCGTGTGCAACACTCATTTCTTTCTAGGAAGATAAGATCCCGCTCTAAGGCATTGGAGCTGCTGGAATATGATACGAAAATACAGATTGATGTTTCTGCTTCTCCTCTCTCGGGAATAGTTTACCGACCGGGCCACCTGTAAATTCTTTAGTTAAAACAGGCCTCGGGAGTAGTCATCCTAGTATCGAAAATCATCTTTTTTTCTTTCCGCGTTGATTCTCCGATTATACGATGGCAACATGTGTGAAGTCTAGTACCAGATCATATCGGGGATAGCTAGCTCATCAGCAGTTCATTTCTATGTATGGCGAGAAGTCCAACTGTCAAGCATGGCACGATTCCAGAATCATCGCTTGGCTGCTGCTTAGATGAGATGAAACCTGAGCTGACTTCTCTGTTGGCCAGGCCTGCTTCTTAAGTGAACTCATCCATTCCCTTGATTGATTAGTACAGAAGGAGGCGATATCGTGTCAATTCCCTAAAGAAAACCGTCTTTTCCAATGATTTAGGGCCCATACCCCAATAATGATGACGAAGAGGTCTTCCTGCTTCACTTCAAAAACAGGGCTTCCTGACCCGAGAAAAGAGTGCACATGGAAGTAGTTCCGCTCAATTCTCCAATACGACTTCGGGTGTGACCCCAACCCCACCAAATGGTGATCCTCGAGACCAAAGGGCATTGAACGAGAGAGAAGGAAATCGTCCACAGAGAATCGGAGTATCCGGCCTAGTGATAGTTAGAAAGAGTTGGCCAATACAGAATCTCATGCGCCTCTCATTGATGAACCCCTTTTTCCTTTATCCTCTACTGGTGGCTGATTGATTGAGCGCCGGTCTCACTCATTCTTTATGAGCGGAAGCCATGCACCTATCACCTATAACCGGAGAAGTACTATAGCGCACCTGGGGAAGTACTATACGGCACGGCACCTTCGGCGAGGACTCAACTCAACAGAGAATGATTTGACAAACATTGATCCGCCAGCTCAACTCTGAAAAAGAAAAGAGGAGAATCTCTCTAGCTTGTGGAATCACTTCCCTGGATGCTTAGATAGCTCGAGAAAGTGCGCCACTTCTCCCTGAGAATCTAATCTATGGTATAAAAACAGATAAATAGGCTCATTAAGTGAAGTGAGAACAGAACTCGATCTTTGCTAGGCGTGAGAAGAAGATATCGGTCCTTTGGCCATCGGGAGCAGTGGTAAAGAAATCCTTTGAATGGATCAGTGAGTTCCGGCACGATTGCTGGAACGAACGGAATCTACGGGAACGAGATCTTTCTGTTGGCACGATATCTTTCAGGAACTGCGCTAAGGACGAATGCTTGATTTGCAATCTTTCAAGACGATTTTCTTGTAGCAGATGTGGAATCCAGATTGGCATAACGGGTTCTACGTGAAGTCAGCCGTTCGTCATCATTTGAGGGTTCGGGTCGGGATCATGGCCATAAATCGCTACTTTTTCCACTAGAGCGAATAGCATTCTTCGAAACAGGCACGCACAGGACTTGAAGCAGAATCAGAGAGTGATCCCTTTCCAACAGACTGATCGAATTCCAGTGATACACTACGCCTGGCACTATTCGTCACATTAGTAGTTAAGTTACTCATTTGTTACGAACAAAGAGACGCTAGAGATTCTATGAACTTCAGATCGATGCCATTCACTAATCTCAATCGTCTTTCTATGGATTTCTGGGCCGATGGGCGATAAACCTTCAAAGTCGCTGCTACGGGCTCTGTGGTGCGTCTCAGAGCCCTTCCCCGTGGGGGGTTCCCGTTCTGCTAATCTTGCTATCTTCCCCAGGTTTGCTCGTTTCGATTGGAACAAGAAGTCCGTATTGGTATTTCTTGGTATTGGTAGCAGATGTGAATGAATTGCAATTTCCGAGGAGTAGTAAGGACGAGTAGTAGCTGTGGATGCCAGTGTGGAAGATCATATTCTCACAAGTGAATACGGACTTCCGTTCCGGATTGGGAGATCTGCCCTGGCTAAAGACATCGAACTGTGGATCAGTCGTGAATCAAATCGAAATCAGAAATAGAGGAATAGAGTCATCCTCACCACAACAAAGCTATGGGTCGGCTTCAAGCCAATAAGTAGGAAACCATGCAGGTACGAGAAAAAACAAACCCATTACTTGATTCAGACACTTGAGGAAGGTGTCAACGGACGGCACAGCTCCTCAGAGGCAACCCATCAAATGGATCTTTAGCGGCTCTAGTCTAGCCAAGGGAACGGGTATCACGTATTTCCTTGAAGGCAGCCTATAACCAAGCGGAGATGCTTCTGCCTTTTGGGGAGGCCTGTTTGTTGTACAAGAGGAGAAGGTTCGTATCTCCTTTCCGAAAAGATGCATCTATTTTCCTATCTTTGGCCAAGGTAACCCGTATTGGACAAGCTTGCCTTTTGTGGGAGCATCGTTTCGAAAACTAGTCTAATTGATTTCTTTTTATTTAGGAGATGCTTTTCCGTTACTTGACTTTCACTAGTGTGATGCCGATCTCTTACTCGAATGCTTCTGCCACTTTAGGAAGGGATAGAGGAAACAAACTGGGAATAGGAATTGATAGCGGTAGCTGTAGATAGGAGATAGGAGTGCGGACCAACACAAATACTCGAATAAACTGAGCCCTGGCGATAAGAAAGTATTTCACAAGTTCCGAAGTGCCGTTCAATTCAATTCAAGGAAGACGCATCCCTGAAAGAAGGTCGTAGGGAGAGAGGGTTCTCGATACCGGGCATGGAAAAGGCAGAGAAGGTTCTCGATACCGGGCATGGAAAATAAGTTCCTTTGGGCTTTTGAGTCGGAGGAGACTGGCCACCTTTCCTACGCAAATCTTCAGCGCAAATGCAAATATGACTTGAGATTGGAAATAGCAATTCCAGGCATCCATGCTTCTTTAGGCCCAGACCCTATAAACCAACTTTAGGAAATCTTATGAAATACGCCGGTCTTAGTCTTAAGCAGCCTAGCACTATCGATCAAAGCGACAACCCTCTAAATAAACTTCCATTTTCTTGAACACGGGTAAATGCCATTCTATCTCAACTATGGCGCATTTGACCGAGGTTTTCGTCTCAAGTCCACTCCTGAAGCCCTGCCGATTGAAGCAGAAAGGCTCTTCTTATTCTTTTTAGGGTATGGTATCGGACTCGAAACCTTCAAAGTCGCTGCTACGTGCTCTGTGGTGCGTCTCAGAGCCCTATTCCATGTGGGGGTTGGAAGACATTTATTTGATCCCAGAGGGAGGAATAATTAGACCTCCCTCTGGGTTGAGGATACGTAGCAGTGGAAGATGCCGGTACATTATACGTCTACTCACTTCCTAAGCAAAAATCACGGCAAAACTTTCTTTCTTTTCGAAAACTGGATTCGGGTTTCCAGAGGTAGGGCAAAAATACGGGGTTTCTTCCCTCGATCAATCATCCGGCACCTTGACTCGTAGTGCCGCACTGGCACTGATCTAGACTAGAGTTCGACACCCGTGCTTGTGAGCGAGGTTTTCACTTCTCACTCGTATTGATTGATGCCGTGGACTTGCCAGAGAGGAATATAGGAAGGAGTGTCAGCGCTATTCAATACTTTTTGGTGTCGACGGAACTCAAGCAAGGAGTTCCCATCAAAAAGGTGAGAACGAACTCACTCGATCTTTGCTAGAGGTATTGGCCAACGGTGCGGCTTCTGAACCAGACTAGAGAAATGCTTGACTGCCCGATATGAGATCCGCTATACTTAAGAACTGTGGCACTTGTTAGGTCTGGGCCAGGTACGAGCACTTAGAGGTTTGAGCAAGCATTCATGCAGAACGTAATCTGAACGTAAGTTTTCGATTAGTGAATGATGTGAACCAGTGGAATCTCGTACTAGATAGAGACTGCCATCCATCCGGACTAGAGGGCTATCTACATTTCTGTGCTCGTATCACCTTTCAAAGACAGGTTTCAATGGGGGTCAAATCTTTCTTCCCTCGGAGCTTTGAAGCTGTTTGGTTCGCCATTAGAGCAGCACCTTTCTCCGCTAAAGCCCATGCTTGGAATAATAGGGTTCAGTGATCCCCGGTCTCTGGGGAGTCAGTCTCGTATCCAGTCCAGAACAGCTCGTTTAGTCAGCAGGCTTATGCGCTAGTCGCCATCTCCAGATCCGGCTAAAGAGTTCGTTTACCCACACTGGCATCAACTTAAACTACTTCTCTCTTTTATGTGGATTGCTATCCTACGACGAGCTGTGCTTACTCCCCCTAAGTGGCATACTTGCGCCTGTGCTTGAAATCAAAAATATATTGCCTTTCCACAACGGATCACATTCCTCTAGCCATGACTGAGATCTATCTTCTACCAGGACACGGATACGAGTATAGTGCCAAAGAGTAATGCCGCGAAGAGGTCAACCTTTGCTTCCGAAAGCCACTGTTTTATGTTTATGTTCCTGAGGTCCCTCCTCTCCAGGGGTTCAACAGAAGGAGTTTAGGCCGGTGTCCGCCCTCAAGAGTGCCAATCCTGAGATCTTAGAGTTGTAGACCGAGTCGAGGGCTGCTTCTCAATCAAGCGATCGGCAACAGCCACGAGAGGAGAGTGCACTATTCATTCTAAGTGTGGGATGGGATCAGCTTCTAAGCTTTTAAAGCCCCCCCATCTGCCCAAATCTTATTAATCTCAAGCGGACCTGGTGGTTGGAAATACTATTAGAGGCATAACCTACGTACGTGTATCATTAGGTGCCGGGTGGGTAAGTTCTTTCAGCTGCAATATGGGGCTTCTTCTTTGTTGGAAAAGCTTTGATAGAAACGGCAGGCTTCTACCAATGGAAAATAGGTCGAGACCACGAACACTAGACACTAGGAGATTGCTTTCGCCGTCGGCATATGCGGAAGTATTCGTTCTTTGAAATATTCGATCCACAAGCAAGCTCTAGTCAAGTGTATTCGAAGATACAAAGCATAGCTAGGAACAATGCAAGATTACACAGACTGTACCCATGATAGTAGTGGTGGCTAATGGAAATTGAATTTCCACTTTTTCACATAAATCACTACAAGGCCTGAAGAGGAAGTAAAAGTCCCCAATGGGTGAGATGATGTGTGGCTCAGCCTCTACTCAGATTGAACGTTCTGAAAAGAGCAGTTCTTGAGGGGATCTTGTACCAATGGTGAAGATTGAGGCAATGGAACGCCTAAACCAAAGAAAGAAAATAAAGCAATTAAGGCATTTGATACTAATGGATATAGCCCTAGCCTTCAGAAAAGGAAATCCAATAGTGCGTCCGTGTCCAATTCGAAGTAAGACCCCATTCCCATTCCAGTTACTTCATAATGTGCCATACCTGATTATGGCCACGATTCCAATTTTACATAAAACCAAACCAAGGTCTGGCGAATCCTCTTCCCAACTGGCCTGGAATGAGATCCAGAAAAGGACCTGGCAAGAGATACGTCTGTCTTGTTGTGATGCGAGGAATAGGCGAATCTGTCGTGATAGAAAACAACCCTTTGTTGCTATGCTAATGGATCTGCTCAGGGAACTGGCCAGGGTTCAGTTGAAGACAGGAATGGAAATGTTTCCCAACTAGAGCTACGGCACTTTTCCAATAAACGGAAGCTCAAGCCAAGCCTAAAGCGAAGCATCCGCCTCCTCTTTACTAGCGAGTCTAGTTTCCTACAGGGCAAGGGCGTAGACTGGTTTCGAGTCCTATAGGAGGATCAAAGTATTAGAGCTCAAGTAGTTCTCTTACGACCTAGTCAATACGCATTGGAATCATGGCATCCCCTCCACCGTAGTAAAGTAAGAAGTAACGGGTCTACGCCCAGCTTCCTTGTTCCGGAAATGAAGGATCCATGCAGAAGTGGACTCTCTTTCCGTTCTGTTCAAAGAGTTGGCCTGGTATTCTAGTTACTCTAGACCTATTCCCTTCGAAATAGAAACTCTTGCCAGAGCTGAGTAGAAATCATCATTACCGCCGCATTTACTATACTAGACTAGCGCCTAAGATAGCTATAAACATGGTATGTCTTAGAGCGATATGAGTATTCTTTACCAGCACCACCCAGGGATCCAACCACAATCAGAAATGGATACGTTATAGTTTCCATCCTTGACTTTACTAGTCCTATAACCGGCATCCAAGCAAATAGACTTGTCTTTCTCTTTCTCTTTTTCCCTAGTCCCTAGTAATAGGAGATCCTTCCTGTTCTGGATATGTCCTCTATTCCATCCGGTTTGGACACAGATTGTCAACGGTGAGGTGACATGACCTTGATCAATAGATCCCTTACTCTGGTCCCTAGTTCCTTACCTATTTGATAGGGAAGCGTTTCGATATCACCTACCATGAACTCAGATGGTGTTTGCTGACGAAAGAAAAAGGCTGGTTTTGGCCCATAGTGAGCAGCACTGGCACTCAAAAGGGATCCTTCCGCCTGCCGGGAATAAGTACCGGCACCCTTACAGGAATCAAATCTCTTGGAACGAGATCAAGGGCCGAAGGAAGTCAACTGCGAATCGGTTCGGTAGTGAAGAAAATATCTCTTGTCTGCTCTTCATCTTCAGCAACGCGTGATGCGATAGTGCCAGAGAATATCTTCTCTTCTCTTGTTGGTAGGAAAGCAGTGGTGAATGAAAAGCGGTTCTGTTCCCTTCCGGGTGAATGGATGGGAAATGGAAATAGACTAACACTCACACAAAAGAGACAAGGAACCAGAAATGCTTACTACTGACCAGCTCCTATTCCTATGCCAAAGAGGGATTCGAGTTTCAGGGGTAGAGGGAAGCTTTAGGAAAGGATAGATGCACACACAATCTGATAAGCCTGCCGACTAATCTCCCTAACAACCGGCGCTGGATACCTGAGACCCAGCTGGCACTTCTCTTGATCCAAGCGTTGGTCTAGTTTCCATCGGAAAGTTATATGTTCTTGTTAGGCGGTAGCAAGCAGTATCAAATTTCTGTCGGTTCAGTTCAGAGAAATAGGTCTAAATAAACCGGGCTTGTCCCGTAGATTGTACTATCCCCCTTGCCCAACAGGAACTGGAACTGGAGCTCTTGCCTTCTATTTCAATTAGTTGCTTGATGGAAAGCAATAGGCAATCGGCTAGATTGCACATCCAACCTGTTCACTGATTTATGCTGCAGGCACTTCAGAAACCTGAGCTGGGTTAGGTAGCGGTTCCACTTCTCAAGTTTGGAGCCTCTAAAGAATTCTCCGCCTCAGGATCTGGGTCATAGAATTTGAGCCATTGGACCTTCCTCTTTTCTTTCGAAAGGACCTTTTCTCTAGGACCGAACAAGAAGATCCATACTGTCTACTTTTGAACTATGTAGCTATTGAGAAATCTAGTGCGGAGCCAATATCGTGTTCATGGTGGCCGGCGCTTCCGAAAGACATCACGTCCTTCTCTTTAGTTTTAAGCAATGTGGTCTTCCCTGGTTGAGTGAGTGAGCCCGGTACCTACAGCCTGATCTAAGCAGTATTCCGAGGGGATAGAAACGGAAAGCAAGACGAAATCCTGTGTTGAAAAAGAACCTTGCAAGGAAGGAATGAAGCTATGGATATATTTGAGTAAAAAGAGGAAATTGAAGCCCAATCACAGTGGTGAGCAGAGCCCTCGTCCCCGATATCGATATTTATTTTCCTTCGCAATCCATTCCTTAGAACCACTTAATCGGATTTTGAAACAGGCAGCTAAAGAGAGTCCCATGGGCATGCATGGGGGGAGTCATTCCTAGCGGTAGGTGGGTCGTTTCCTGCGTCTTATCATGGCAAGGACACTTTTTACAGGTCCATCAAATAGAAATCCTTCTCTTCTGGGAAACCTAAATTCTAAACCAAAGTGGTGAACTGGTTGGCACTCTGCACTCTTCTACTTCAGTTTCTACCCCTGTCCTGTGGTATAGGCAAATGCACTTTACTAGTTATGCGGCCCGCCCTAGATTACCAAGTTCCTCTTGGAGGAGGAGGTACCAGTGCCAGTTTCTAGAATCGTATAAGGATCTGCTTCTCTTCTGCTTCTGCCGCTCGCTCTCGCTATAGTAGGTAACCTCCCCTCCGGTCGATAAACAAGAGAAGTATGTGGCAGCTCGGTGTTTGTGATTGAACTGATATTTATGTTATTCCTCGCATCGCAACAGGACGGATCTTTAGATTGTACAGTAGGAACGGAAGGCCCCGCACTCTCTTTCCTTGGTTCTTACTTCCGTTCGTGGTAGGACCTCCATCCTTCCACTCACTCATACTGTCCGTCTCATACTCATAGTACCTATATTCCTATCTTATCCTATCTTTCTTTTTTAACCGGACAAAGAAAAGGGAGATTGTTCTACGATTTTCCTCAGTGCGGAAAAGGTGCAAATATGTCTCGTTTTTCTGTCTTTTTTCATCGTTTTTGATGGTTTTTCTTGTTTGTTTTTCAGAGGGAAAATAAGCCCTTACTTAGATGGGGTGAAATGAAAGAAAATGAAACGAGTTGACTGCACAGTAGAATATGGGGAGTCGTCTAGTGAAGTTTGAAGGAAAGCCCTCTGGGGGTTAGGCCAATCCAAGAACTGCTTGCTTCCCCCATTTCTACTGCAAATAGCCAATGCCATCAACAACAACTCTGCGTTTCCCAGAACGATAATACGACCGAGAAAAGG
>NW_023366769.1:0-65000 GCF_902167145.1 Zea mays | reverse complement strand
ATCAAAATGGGTGAAGGCCTCTGACATGAATCGTCTCACACACAAAGCACGTGATCTATCAGGCGGTTACTTAAATTCTGAGGGAGCGGTTTCTAGGAAGACCACACTGCTATCGAGTAAAAAGGACGAGGGTAATTTTCATATCTACATGGTAAATGATAGTGAGACTGAAGTAGTACTCTCTAGTCTGAACAAGCTGCAGAGCGTACAAAATAAAATAAATGCTAAGTTTTTCAGTATTCTTAGGGATCATTGGGATGATTTAGTGAATATAGGACTGGTCATGCCTAGCATTCTGTCTTCTATTAATAGGAAGGAAGGGGAAGATAGACTCAGAAGGCTCTGGTTGAAGAACAAAAAGATTATGGATTATTTCTCTGTTCAAGACTTGATCAACATATGGGAGAAGAACATTCAAGCGGCGCATTACGAACAATATCTCTTGCAACTAGCCGATGCTTTGGTGGGATATAAGATCTACTTCCACCAATACGGGAGGGATGCGTATTTCAAATCAATCATGAGCTACAGCTTTCAATCATGAAATCCTATCTGGAGGAAGAATCGCTATTCCCAGTTTCCTCTATCCCTGCCAATCCTGCAACAACGGCTAGGCTACATCCTCAGCATCAACAGAAGCAGAAGGCTTGTCTTTCCTCGCTAATAAACTGCTTCCCGAGCTAGAAGAAGGAACAAGGGTTTTCGCCTATTCCATGCAAAAGACGGCTCTACTTCTTTGCCTATTTATTTTCTAACAACCCTGGCCGCATCCTTGACTTCGAAACAACCAACAGGAGTTCCTCCCATCAGCTCAATGGAATGAATTCTCTTGCAGTGCAGCCCTGGTGATAATACCATTAGGAGGTGATTGCGAGTCCACTATGAGATCGGGTACTTCCACTAGTCCTATTCCTTTGCCGGGCATGATTTGTCTATCAACGATTCTCAAGTCGAGTAGACTCTCTCTTACCGCGATGCTCATTATCTTCCGGTTCAGGGAATCAGGACCTACATCTCGTGTGGGCTAGAACCAGCCAATAGCTTGACTCCGTTCACCGCTGCTTCCTTCATCCGATATTGCTAGTCCAACGGAAAGCTTTGCTTAGCTTACTGGACTTAAGAGCTTTCTGACTTGTCTCGAAAAGGCCGTCTCACTGTGTACGGAAGGCTCAGTTTACTCGCGGTCCATTCCACCACGAAAGGGAGAAAGGTACTGCTATCATGGGGAACACCTATCTTTGAAATCCTATCTTTCAGCTAACGCTAGTCTAGTCTCCATTGGAATAAATAGGGCCAGCCTGGCTCAACCAGATGAATAGTTTATCTATCAGCAGGGTCGGGGCATAGCGTAGAAGTTCGGTCAGTCTCCGTTGGCACGGTACACTTTGTTCACTTTGTTTTTAATACGTTACTTTTCGGCTTAATAATAACAAGCATTATTCCTGGGCACCGGCAACCCTACTACTGACCAGGGAAGAGATCATGAATAGGGCGTGGTGCAAATCTAGTAAATGGTGCCGTCTCGTATCAGTGAACGTTGTTTGCTTGATGGATTGACGGAAGTCCGCTATTGATTCGGGAACCACAAGTCGAATAGGAATACGTAGATCAATCTCTGAAAGCTGCCAGTCCAGAGTAGCTTATTGGAAATGTCCTCTGGATTGAGTCCCTCGATATAGCAATATTATTTGCCGAGTCAAGTATAGTTCAAGTACTACTGCCAACAGGCGCAGGCTATTAGTCTGATTCCCTAGTAGCAAAAGTGGATTCCCTCATTCAGAAGTAGATTACATACAGACAGACAGGCCCGCATTGCTTCGATCCAGAGGTTCTTCTGCGAATCCCTACCATTACTGGACAAGAGTGGTGGACTCCCATCCCTGAAACCAGCAGACGGATCCAATACACATAAGACTTTTTTTCTCGGGAAATTCCGAATGTCATGCCCCACAAGTTAGTTGCCCAAGCGCTCCCTAGGAGGGCAGTCTACCACAAGATAGAGTTTGGGCCTGGAGCCAAAGCCCCAACCCCTCCATTTTTTGTTGAGCTCAGGAAAGAATTTAAGGAAGTCACATCGGCCCTCATCAAGAGGAATCTGATCTCGCTTTGATTCATCCGTTGCGCGGCGGGACCCACCACTCTCTGTAATTTCCCAGTTCCCCATCGTATCATATCAGGTTTAGGGGCTACCTGGGATAGATGAGTTTATTTGTGGTGCTACTACTTTACTTTTTCTGAGTGAATAACGTGAGTGAGTAAGCAAGAAGTGTTAGCCTTCCCCATTGCAAAGAATTCCTCGCAACAAGACGGATTTCTTCTTTCCAGAGCAGTAGTGGAAGTGTTCGTATTTCTTTCAAAGTGCCAGAATCCAAGTGGCAAGGAAAAGCTTTATTTGCATAATGAATCGTGATATAAAGAGGATTGGAAGTGCCGTGGTTCAGGTTGCGGAGCGGTGATACGACTTTTCCATATCAAAGATTCGACTCGAAAACCTTATGAACCTGTTTTCCTTACTTCAACTAGGTTTCTTCTTCCTTTTATCCATAGGAGGCAAGGATAGCAAGGGTAACAAAACAGATTAAGCAATCAAACGGATGTGCGAAGGAAAGTAGGACTTTTGACTATGGCTGGCATAAAAAGTTCACTTTGATCGTACACTCTACTAGGCAAAACTGGTGTGAGTGGTTTTTACTATGGGGGGCATAAACAGTTGAATATGGAGAGTCGGCTGAGTTTAGGACAAAAAGACAAGGCGTAGTCTTTTGAGTCTGATCAGTCTAGTGTTGCCTATGTTGGGTAGGAAATAAAAGAATCAAAGCCCTCGACGTTAGCAGTTCTTAGCGGGACTCGACGTTCCTAACAGCTGTTGAGCTCTCGAAGTATGAGATCCTGAATGCATCCTCTTTCTTTCCACTTCATCTTGGGAATCTGGAATGGTTGTTTATGGCTGGGTGTGACAGATCAGACTGAGTTTAGAATCAGACTTTCTATCTATCTATCTAGCTGTATTGCCACTCCAACGGTTCTTTTTCTTTGATTATGCCCCGTATCTCTCTGAGCCTATTTGATCTATTTGCTATATCTAAGTTCGAGTGTGAAGTTCGCTCCGGTTGAAGTGTAGGGCTTCCTAATTCCTGCTTCGTCCTCCTATGAATGCACTAGTATAGAAGGTTGGCCCGTCACCGTATACCATCGTAAGATGAACTGGAAATTCGTAGTTTCAACCAGTTACACAAAATAGGCAAGTTGAGGTTTGTTCAGCGTGTGTTGCCTCCAACTATAACGAGGCCCTTTGACTTGAGGTACGATCTTACCTCTTAACGCGCTTTCCTGCTAGAAGAAGTGAGGGTGATGTCCAATGACCTGTTGAAGAAGCTTGCTGTGTAGATAGGTTTCGTGAACCTAATGTAGAACCTGTAAACGAAAGACTAGAGTCCCGGAACCGCTGCCATTCAAAAAGCTATCAATCTGATTCGAAATACCAAGGTTCGAAGACCTCTGGCTTTGATTGTGTGCCCTTTCTTGTTCCTAAGGATTTCTAACCAGACCTTACCTTAGGCGGACGTATACTCAATTATCAATAAGACTAAATCGTGATCGACCCGCCATCATCTCTTGCCTGAACTGACTTACCAGTCACAGGGCCGAGAACACATGATCGAGGGAAATTTCTTTCATCACTACGAAAACTGGTTTTGCTGATTGACAAAACGGATCTCTTCCCTGTGAGCCGCCTTTAGGAAAACTGCACCAAAGATGTGTCTTTGTTCGGTTCAGATCAACAAAGCATTTGCTAATACCAGTCTGAAGGCAACGCTATGCAGCTCCATTTCCTCTTAAAGTGAATGGCCTTCCTATTATATCGAATATTTGGAGTTGCGGAGTTTTTCATAGAATGGGGTGTAGGCAAATACCAACGTCGGTGATTATAGGGAAATAGATGCTTTCTTACTTATGTTCTATACTAGCACATCAGCACCTACCTTTTCTCATTGCTTCGTGAGGGTAGACAATTGCCTGACTCGTACGTAACTGGGCCTGTTGTTTTCTAGTGCTTGATAGTCTGTAGTGTAGTCTATGAAAAGAAAGAAGTCACTTGTTCACAAGCCAAGAGTTCCATTGACTCCTCTCTTATCTACGTTCATGCTTACTTAACCAGTAGTGAATGGAATAAAGTAAGAAGTCTTTCCACACTCGTAACCTGTAATTAATGGGAGTCGGTACAGATTGGGTGTAGTGAAGAATGGAACCCCCTACTCTGACTTGGTCTAGTGAATGTCAGTCCGTACTCATACTCGGTCTAGTGAATGATAGGTAGGTAACAGTGAAGTAGTCGGCGCACCGAGAAGCACACGATCTAATCTACTCTTATTGTCAGTCTCTCCAGAAAGAAGAAGCACACCCTTGCCTTTATTCTCTTCTATGTTCTTGTCTCTAGTGTGGAGTTTTTCCTGTCATATCTCTGAACTGGACTACCAAAACATCTACACTGCATCAAGCCACGTTGTAAGAACCTCGACTAAGACTAAGAAAGGAAACATCCTATAAAGCTCTTGCTGGGTGATTGTTCAGGCTTCTTCCGGTGGATTGGTATTGGTAGAGTTTGTTTGCCGTATCTACACAGGTAGAGAACCTTGTTTCATAGGTTGGGCCTATAAATAGATAAGCGCGAGAGTACTTTACCGGTACCGGTTTAAAGGCATTATTCACTCAATTCTGCATTATTTCTTCTGGCAGCAGGTTATCTTTCTGCAACGCCCAAACAAAGGTGGAACACGTACCCAGAGATCCGAAAAGCTACTTCTCAAGAGTCCACTAAACCACTTGTCCCAGGCGCGGGCTAAATCACTCTGGAACTGGAATCGCCCGGCGCGAATCAAGTAGTCGTTATGTTTGGGATTCAAGGCAAGCTGGAATCAGAATCTGCAGGAAGACAGGGAGGATCTGGAGCCCATGTAGGTACGGCCTAAGCTGAGCTGCTAGCGGCATCAACTCTTTTCCCCGCAAATAAGAAAAGTAAACATTCCCTCCCTAGCCTACCCGCCCTTTATTTAAGTGGAAACAACCACTATAGGCTACTTAGACTAAAATAAAAAATAGGGGCCCTTCTCTAAGTCTAAGAAGGAAGCAGCATTACTTCATTTTTTTTACCAAGGAATGGACTCACTTTCCACTCCTTGAGCCTGCCATTGAAATGAAAACAGACTTTAGGGACTCGTTTTCGAAACGATCCGGTACCAAATTCCATGCTAAAAGCGGTAATCAGATGCCGTTACCTCTTTCTCTCTTTCTTTCTACTGGCCATAGTCATCTCGATTCTCACTCCATACCATACGACAATATCTATTTGACACAAGACATGACATGATCTGGCGGATCAGAACAGAAATGGGTTTAGCCTTCTCCCACTCCGGATTTGCGTATTCCCTCGGGAAAATGGGGTAGGCTACTTTTGAGTGAGATGCGGTTTTCTCAAAAGCAATCCATCGTTTCGAGGGTGCCGGGCTATGGTTCAGTTCGAGTCTAGTTTCCTGAAAATATTCCGTGGTTTTGGCCCAAGGAAAGGAGTAGTGACGGAGTTCATTCATTAGCAAGGATCGGACCCATTCCAGCTTAGAACTTACCACTAGACTCTTGGAATAGGAAATTGGCTTTCCCGAGAAGGGGACTAGCACTTGATTTCGTTGCCTAATAGAATCCCATTCACTCTTGACTCTTGGAATGAGTCCGGTGGAAAGTAAAGTAGGAAGGAGGGGCGAAATTCAGTTGTGTTGGACTAGATTCGAGAAATGCATAATCAAAGCATTTTCCGTTCTTCAGCCAGCCATGCCTGGAATCCATCGTTGTGCCAAGAAATAGTGCAACTTTTTCCACTAGGTGAGATGCACTTTTGGCCCATAGCGAGATAGGATAGAAGTTTTCAGATCAGCTCCCAATGAGATTAGTAGAATCTAATGAGGAGAATCAAAAGAGAGGTTGCCATAGCAGTCAGTGGTTTTGCCTGGGACAGACGTGGCGCACTTGATTGACCTTGCTTCCGGACTAGCTTCTCTTTTCATACCTGGCACGGCAGATTGAGTGAGTGAGTCCACTGTTTACGTTACAACTAGCAGTAGCGTGTCAATTCTAGTCAGAAAAAAAGCTTTCCATTGATTCATGATAGTGCCGTGCCGTGCCGTACTCAACTGGTATCAAAAGTGAGAAATAGGCGATATTCTCCTAAAGAAAGGACGGTTGGATTTTATTTAGACAGATTATAAGAAACCTTTTTGGATCCTTAGCGAAACATCCCTTATTATTAAATGCATATGGGCTTGACTTGATGGTTTTTGATGAAGTCGGTTCCCACTTTTCCAGTCAGGTTGGGAGACTTTTTTAGGGAATTGACTCGTGTTTGACTTGATCTGTCCACTTTGCATTACTCTCTTTTTTCGAGCATTACTTTCTTTGTTCAACTCATAAGTGGAGTGTGTACGACTCCGAGAACAGTGATCGAATAACCAACCTCTTTCCTTGCGTGTTCATTTTCTTTCCTTGCTCTACTTTTTGGCGAGAAAAGAAGAGCGAAGTAAAACAATGAGTACCTGCCCTATAGGCAGCAAAAGCCCTCAATCTTTTTTTCTTTTTTCTATTTGACCACCATTTTTTTCTTATTTCAACGCTTCTTCATAAAAACGACTTTCATCAGTCCGACATTAGAAGGAAAAGAACGATGAAAGATTCCAACTTACTTCACTCAAAGAGTAGAAGCTTCATCCTCCTAGCGAGCCGAGCCAGCCGAACTCAACCTTTTCTTATCTAGAACTGCCAACAGTGGAAAGCATACCACATTATCTCCATTCCATACTGAGTCCACAGCCCAGGGCTTTCTTTAATAGCGGCTATCCCCCGGAGAATCCTTGCATTTTGTTGAAAGGAAGCCTCCTCGGCATGATTTGCACGACCGAGGTCTTACTCTTTCGTTATGCTTTAACATTTCTATTTTATATGTTATTGGATATTTCAGTTAATTACTTTCATTCCCGAGGCTGGATTTCCTTACTCAATGGAGAGCGAAGCTCCCCTCAATTCTGGCCAGGATTCAAAGACCTATTCGGGCCTAGCCCTCCTTTTCTTTCTTTGTGAGGTGTCGACAGAACTCACTTCAGAGATAGAGTGGCGGGTACTTCTGGGTCGTATTCTCGCTCAGGGAAAGCTACACTATAGGAAGTCAGGAAGTCAAACAACGGAAGCAGGTCTGGCGTATCGGATCAATCTGCGACTGGCCTTTTATTCATAACATTAGTAGTTACTCATTGGGTGCCATCAGATGAACGAACTAGTTTTCCACAGAAGAGGATTTGAGGTAGGGCTGCTAGAGAAACTGACAAGGAAATCACAAGAAATAGAGATGCTTCACGCCCAGCCAATCTTGAAAGCTTGTACAGAGATCCAGAATTGCATCTTCAGAAGAATAATAAGCTAAGCGTCGCGTCGAATCTGGACTGGAAAGTCTCTAGAAGGATTTGCACTCCTACACTGCCTTATCAACGGATTCCTGAGAGAAGGGGCCGGGCTATTCATTCCTTCGAGGTGCCGCAGTAAAGGTAGACTAGCTTATTGGGCAAAAAGGTGCCGTACTTCTCAATTGTGAGACTAGAGCTTGATCCTCTCTTACGAGATTTCTAGTTCGAGATTTCGAGTTTCCTGAAAAGAAAGCGAAGAAAGAGTTCTGTATTGAAGATGTCAACTGCCAACTGCGTGCTTTCCCCAATTCTTCTCTTACGAAATGGATCGTTGATTCCTACCACTGATGGATTTATGCCGACCTTACCTTACCTTAAAAGGAGAAGGAACGGGGCTTCCAGAGTCTGAAATGCAACTTCCAATTGACATAGAATAGAATGATCCAACGAACCCATACTCGTACTCGGGAAGGCCAGCTGGAAATGCAGTGCAGTAAAGTAAGTAATTCAGTAAGTAATGCACTCAGTGCCAGTGCCGGTTAAGGGTCTATTGCCAGTGCTAGCGGAAAGAACCGGGCTATGCGCAGTGGAATAGAAAAACGAATATCAGGATTTCATAGAAACTAATGGAAAAGATGGAAATAATACCGAACTCTTCTATTGATTTATGGCTCAGGGCAGGTGTAACTTAGTGTGATAGTCTAGTTTGTTTCATTTAGGAGTGCGTATAAGTGAGCTTGGTACCATTCCATCTTCTTAGCTGTAGGCTTATTGCTAAGGATCGAGTGTGGACAGAAAGGTTTGATGATCTAGGTCATTAGTCTCCGGTTTCTCTTTATGTGTTTGTTCGTCTATTATAGTATATACGACAGATTCATAGCTTCTCAGATCTTTATGCGGGCGCATACATCTCGAATCCCTCACCTAAGAAGGAAAGCGATAGCCATCCATTTCTTATCCTTCGGCCAGGCCGGATCTAGATTAGTGACCTTGCTTCTTGACTTTCCCCTGCTTGTTCAAATCATGATATCCTTGCCCTGTAGGCATCCCTCATACGATCCGATCTACTTTGATTGTTTCATAGCATAGGTTTGTTTACAAGAAGTGGTAGCTTTCTGTGTTCCTAGCTTGATGGCTTTTCTTACATTCCTATTTCCACATTCCTATATTTCCTTTATTTTCAGGTCTGGCACTGGGCATAAGTTTTTGGTCGGCGGGAAGATACACCCAGCACATATGTTTTAGGTCAGAGTCCCATCCTACATTGACTATTTCCACACTTTATAGAAAGCATTTGGTACATTGGGCAACCCGTTTGATCACACAAGAGATGAAATGGAATTATTCTTGGCATATTTCCTATCATTTCACTACCGAGATCTGATCAATAGGAGGGCTCACCCGGGTTCTAGTTCAATCACTCCAATCCATCTTTTCTTTTCTCGGGCCAAGATGCAATAGTTTACCGGTCTAGTTCGTTTTCCCGAGAACCTACCTGCCCTAAGCGAAGAATGCCTATTCTGGACCAATTTCTAAGGGAAGAAGAGAAGGTTTGGCACCTGCTTCGGAGAAATGGTTTCTAAGTACTGGGATCCAACCAGTTTGCTTTTTCTGACAGCACCTGGGAAAGAAGTATTCATTGAACAAGAACAAGGATCTACTAGTCCAACTTTCATTCCAATCTCTATTCCTATCATCTCGCTTTTTCGGACAAGTTTTCTTCTTAACACAGGAGAACAGGAGATGCAATGTCGTTAGGGCCTTCTCGGTCTCCCCAACTAGGGGAAACCTCAAAGCAAACATCCTTCTTCGGACAAGAACTGGCCCATCTGCATCGAACTATTCGAAATCTTGAATCCCATTTCCCTAATCAAAAGGGAGGGAAGGCACTTATAGCAAAGCAGGTACGAGATATCGTTTCTACCAAAACCATGCTATCTACCAGCACCATTCTTGGCAATTGAGAGAAGAAGCAGTCTACCGGAGCGAGAGAACGAACCTAGCGTTTTGAGCCCTTGGAAAACATCATTGATATATGCTAACCCGGAGATTTCTTGGTTCATCATGCTATTGCAGAAGGTTTGCATGCAACTACATTGATTTTAGTAAAGGGTGCTTTAGATGCACTTTTTTAAAATCGATTAGCTTTCCGGAAATTTGACGTAGATTCAGAAGTGGAACAGGACTAGTTAGTGCTCAGGTTTGCCCGTCAACTAAAAGCAAGCAAGCTGTTTGGTAGATCGGCGTATTTCAAGGATCGGATCGGCGTATTGAAACAGAGATCTCTGGTGCTGGTTAGATCCCAAGCGTGCCATCGGATTCTTTAGTTTAGCCACTAGGCGAGAGGGACTTTTCGAATCAACCATCGACTCTCCTGATCTCCTGAGGGAAAATAGGGTTGCCTAATTAGTTGTGGCCCTAAGGGAAATCCACTTTTTCTTCTTGGGTATCGAGGGCAAATCCGGTTGTTGAGTGAACTCGTGAATCAAACAAAACCCTTCTTCTCGAACTGCTAGTGACCTACCGGACTTAGAACCTGGCCTGGCTTTCGAGAGGAGAGTGAAGTGGAAGCATGAGTGCTTACACGAACGGAAGGAAGTAGAAGTAAGCAAGCCATATTTCGACCCGCTTCATTGAACCTTAGAATGGCAAGTGCTCTTCCTGATGAAGCCCGGAAAAACGATCTGTAGCGACAAGCAAGAAAACAAACCTCTTTTCTGATGAAAGTGATTATGGCTGCTATGTCTCCTACCTTGCTATCGAGAATGGCATTTCCATTCCGGAAGAATGAGAGAGAGGGAGTCTTCAACCAACTTCCTTGTTTTCTTATCCGGGCTTAAACCAGAAACGAAGGATCCTTACCTGCCACTACCATAACTTTACTTAACTTAACTGCTCTTGTCAGCTAAAATATATAGGACTCTTCTAAAGCAAGGAACACTTCACCATCACCTGCATCCCATCAAGCAAGGCCTAAACGAACGCACCAGTACAACTACATTAACTGCTCTTGTACAAAAGGCAGAAAGAAACCTCTCTACTCAAGCACTAGGCTATACACTGTAAAACTAGACACACTCTTATCCTTTCAGGCAGTGATACCACTTCTCTGCAAGGCCAAAAGGAAGGTATGAAGCAGGGTTGTTATTTAGGAGTAGGAGGATGAAGAAGAAGTTGTTTTTGTTAGATTTAGGAAATAGGAAGAAAGCAGATGCTGGATCCGAAGCAGGTTGCTATTGGAGCTAGAGGAAGAAGAAGAAGAAGAAAGCAGGAAGAAGAACAATAAAGTTGTTATTTGTTTTATTTAGGAAGCTGGTTTTATTAAGGAAGTAGTAGCAACCACTCCTCTTTTCATTAGGTTATACCAATCACCCATACCAGATACGAAGGAAGCTGTACCTGTACCAATTCCCTGCAAGGCATCTTCAAAACCTAGCAACAAAAACCAATACCAGCCCCGCACCTTCACCAAAACCCATTCTTCTCAAGGAAGGTTCCTGTACCTTTCCATTACTAGTAAAAAGATAGCTATAATGATAGCACTTCCCTTCAAGGAACCAACCATTAACAATACCTGTACCAATACTTATCAAGCTTGTAAAGCTAGGATAAATGATGCCACGCTTCTTCCCTTCCCTGAACGATCCATTACAGGCTACCACTACTGGCTACCTTTACTTTAAAGCACTGTACTAGACTAGAGTAGACTTCCAAAACAGTTCCTACTGATCCGTATACCAATACCTTACTTTTAAGAAACGAAAGTGCAACGGCTTTCGAGTAATAAAGAACCTACTTTGCCAGCCTTGAGAAGGGAATGACCCTAGAGCCCAAGCAAACCATCTACGCAAGGCCGAAAACCCGCCAATCAAACCGCTAAAGCAAATGGGCAAGAAGGTTGAGCTGATGTAAATAGTAAAGGTCGGAAGCTCTAGCTTATGAAGACTCATGTTTTGTCTTGCCTGTGTCAGCTTCCATCTCCCGATGTTGCTACTCGTATCCATTCCTCCGTCTATAAACGACGTAAAAAAGAAGTACCATTCTTTCTCAATACTAGATTCCCTTATCCAGTGCAAGATGAAGGGATTTAGTGCTCGGAGGGCAGAACCTGTCTGTCAATTGGGCCCGATCTAGCTAATAAGAAGCATCAATAGAATGGAGTGGAGAACGCATAGACTCACATCCCCAGCCTTACAGTAGACAAGGTTGTCGGATCCACGGCTCTGCTATTGGAAGCACTACAACGGATATCATACTTCATGGGCGAGGGGAGGATGAGTATGACAGGCCGATACCAACTAGAATTCAAATCTGTATGCCAAGAGTTTGATCAACTTATTCAGGTGGCCAGATAGAAGTTTTTAGAGAAAATGGAGCCGGGTTTCCCTTTTTCCCAAGGGGAGACTGTGCCTATGGCCTCTCTTTCTTAACGCTTACCAGGGTCTTGACTATCTCATCGAAGAGTGGTCTAGTCATGCCTCGGATTCTTGCTTCAGCAGGAAAGAGTGGCAGAACTGACTCACAAGCAGGCGGACAAGCGTCGTTCTGAAAACACCATTCTCGAATCCATCCTTGCAATACTCAAGCCAAGCTAACAACCCTGCCGCAAGAAATTCCTAAAGAGGATCTTTGTTACTTATGGATGCAAGAGAAATGGAACCAATTTCCTCCTAGAAACCAAACTACTTACTAACCGCCAATACGGACAGCTAAGAACTATGGTGATACGTCCACAACATCTCGATAAGTGCCAGGTCATCTTCTGTGGGGAACTGCCCACAATGAAGTTCCCGCAGCAAGTGCCGGATTTGTTTAAAGGATTTTGGAACCCTCTTTTTCCTAACATAAGAAACCCAGCATAGTCCCACTAGAAAGGATTATTATTGATTCCACTTACGGGTCTTTACCAGGGCAGCACATAAGAAGCAAGATCCGTCTGTATCTTTTTCCTTGGTTGGATCGATTTCTGGAACATGGTCAACTGACATGCGCAGCCAAGAATCTCTTTTCTATCCACCCACGAGCCAATCAAAGCGAGAAACGAGGGAAAACACCTTTCCTCTGCTCATTCGAAATTGGATTCTCGATTTATCTGCCACTCCTTTCGCCCGGATGTGGCGGGAGTTTGAAATTGACCAATTTAGATCTCCTTTTTCTCTGTACTTTACAATGATTTGTGTAACAAGTCGCTGAATCCGCTCTTTAATACTGGGTTATCACCGACCTCACCACTGGGTGTGCAATAGATTTATTGGAGTGGAATCAATAGGAAGACAAGGCTTTCAAATATGGAAGAAGTGGGCTGGGCGGTAGAACACCATCTGAACTAATTGGCATACCTTGCTTCTGAAGAGCTAACCAAGGTTTATGGCATCGTGAACGATAAGCGAGGATCTAGGAAGCTTATCCAGGGGTTCCTTAGACGGAGGCAACTTAAGTCTCTGATCATTTAGGCGTAGATATTTCACAATTCGCTTTTGACAATGGATTGTGGATTACCGGGAAAACTAAGACATTTACATCATCTCCCTTAACAGAAGAAATAGAAGCTCGAGGTATCGACAGAGCTGAGCAAAAGCACCAGTGCGTATGGTCCACGTGACTGATGGATGTGCAAAGCTCCGGAATCTCCTACGGGGATGATGATCTCGTACTAGGATGATGCGCTTTGTTTGCATTCCCTTCGACAGAAAGAGATAGCAACAATTCGGGCTAACAAAGGGACTAGAACCGACTTCTTCTTCTTTGATCTTACCTATGATAAATGAGAATCCGCTGTCTTGTTTGGTTGAGGATGAAGCAGATCGGAAATAATAGTATTTCAATGGAAATCCTGTTACTACTTTACTTTCACTTCACTTTTCATGGCGAGATAGACTTGACTCTCCATCTTCAAGTGGTCTTGGCCGATAGGCGTTGTTGTGGCGAAACGGCATATATCTCCTTCGGTTAGCTAGCTACCTGACGTGATAAGGCTACTAGTTCCCTTCACTCGTGCCTACGGCGCACTTACCCATAGCTATTGCATGCAAGCTCAATCTTCTATCTCGCATTGCTACACGCTCGAAACCGCCAATTCGCTCGTATTGCTAACGCAACCTATAGAGTTTGGGGAGTGCGGCGCGGGGAGTATGATGGACGAAGGAGTGAGAACGACTGACGATAGAGCAGGGGGGCTAGCCTGAATTCCTTCTCCTTTCAGGAGAGCATACCTTTATTTTATTCTATTCCTTCGACGAACAATGTACTGAAATGCCTTTTTTCCCCATCCCGCAAAACCGCTTCTTCTGGCAAAAGCCACTTTGGGCACGTCCCACCGGAATTGCATTGCCTGGACTTAGGCTGCTTTCAGCCAGACTGGCTAAAAAGTGCCATAGCTCCAGTGATCCCTCTCCTGTGCTAAGTCTTTGTCTCAATGACTGCGAGATTGCTAAACAATGACTCAATAGAATGCTAATTGATGAGGCCTATCCTTCCCCTATTTCTATTCTGGTAACCCTTCTTTAGAGCGGAGCAAACTCCACGGAAATCCGCTTACCGAGGAAAGAGAAGTAGCGGGAAGGGTGCCCAGCAGTCACTCATATCATGGGATGCACTGGCCACTCCACCTCATTGGCAAGGATGGTTCAACCAGCCATCAAGCAATCGTTTCTATTCTCGATCCAATAAACGGCAGTAAGATGAATGAAACCTTTGTCACTCACAAACCAGAGACCTTTCCAGCTTTCCTAACAGAGGGGAGCACCGGCCCGGTGGAAAAGCAAGAGAAAAATCGACTTCTTCAAAAGGAGACCACTATCTTCGGCAAATCAAATATAGATCGAGTCATGAAGCAGGCTCACTACCTGGAAAGCGTAGATCGGCACCGGCAACTCAAATGAATATCCCCTCCCCTGTGGGATCGAGTTTCTAGGGCTTGCTTGACTTGAGGAAACCACTATCTATGACGACTCAACCGACAAGCTCACTTGCTTTCGATCGAGATGGATTTCCAGGGCAGGGCCTATTCCCTTAACTTACAAGAAAATGCGTATTACAATGATGTGATGATTTAGGTTCTCTGGCGTATTGTGCATGCCATGATTGAGGAATCAACGATCCATCGAGGCGAGGCTATCTATATAGTACTGGAATAGGGGCAAGCCCGGCACACTTAAAGCCATTCCAACAATCTTATTCGTCGTAAGCCCTTCTAGCAGGAGCTGAGTAAAGGTCCGCTCAAGGCCATGGAAAGGCAGATAGTACTTGATACAGGACGAGCCCAGTCTCTATCTAGTACGATATTCTGGTATGTTTCACTGAATTGGCATTTCTAGATACCAAACAAGTAAAAAACAGCAAGTTAGTTAGCTCAGTTGGCATAGGCGAAAAAAAGAAAAGGAATCAACGATAAATCGGGGAAAGAGCCGCAAGCGCGATATCATCTCTATATAGGAAAAATGGATTTTTCTTATTTTATAAAGTTATGGGACCCTGGCTTTAAAATCTTTCTTTTTTCTCGGCTCGAAAGAGAAAAATCAAAGTCAGGTAGCCGACGAAAACCGAAATAGCACAGATACAAAGTAAAGAAAGTATACACGCGATAATAGATAGATATATATTATATATAATGTTAGAAGGAGCTAAATCAATAGGTGCCGGAGCTGAACTCGTATTCAGAGATGGAGGAAATCAAGTCTCATGTTGCTCCTCAGAAAATGCGTATAGTATATAGTAATAGTAATAGTAATAGTAATAGTAATAGTAATCTCATTGGCCCACTAGATAAGGATGGGACAAACGCTCTAGTGTATGCGAAACGAGCATTGCGTTTTGTCCGAGAAGTTCGTGAAAGAGTGCTCGTTACATCAAAAGAGATGGCGATGATCTGTCAAATCGACATTGTGTCGGTGTTCAGTCTCCCGCTCCTGTTCTCAACTATACTATGGCTTTCGTTACTATACTATGGCTTTCGTTGGGTAGAGCACGGGAGAATAAAGTCTATAGTGTATGCGTTACTGTACTGGGAAGCTAGCATTTTTGCTTGTCATGGAATCAAGTCTATTTGTTCGAATGTTCTTTTTTTCGTTTCGTTGGAAAAACCAACGCCGACGTCAAGAATGGATCAGTCTAGTCTCCTTTCTCTTTTGGGAGCAGAGCTGAAAAAGATGGAATTGTCAAGTACGATGATATTTTTATTAACGGATAGAAAAATGCTATTATCAAGTAGTAAACCCATTATGATTGCAACTCGTGGGATGCCTGGAATCCCACTAAATCGAGAATCGGAATCGGTGGAGGATGTGCATAGGGTACTCCGAGCCCTCCCCTTATTTAGAGAAATGGAAGGTATCTTGCGTGAGAGGAACCTGAATCTCCCGTCAGTACAGGAAATAAGCGCTTTCCGTGTGAATCTATTCTCTGGTATCCGGCGTGAGAGTGCGATTGCGGACTACGACGCTTTTTGGCGCTCCTTACTCGAGGAGATTCACACACCTCAGGGACGTAGTTGTTTTGGTCAGAGAATACAAGATCTGCACGCCCGAATGTCTGCCGAGGGCAACTGGGACTACTTGATTGCCCAACAAGGCAGAGGGTATTTTGGTAACCTACCTAATCTCAACAGCCCGTTGGATCAATATCAATTTGGAATTCACCCAATTCTGGATCTGAATATTGGTGAGTACTATGTCTCATTCACAAATCTATCCTTGTCTATGCTACTCACTCTCGGTTTGGTCCTACTTCTGGTGCTGCCAATGATTCTTCGTTCATTAGAATGTCGATTCCTCACAATCGCTCTTTGTGATGCTGCGGAACCATGGCAATTAGGATCTCAAGACGCAGCAACACCTATGATGCAAGGAATCATTGACTTACATCACGATATCTTTTTCTTCCTCATTCTGATTTTGGTTTTCGTATCACGGATGTTGGTTCGCGCTTTATGGCATTTCAACGAGCAAACTAATCCAATCCCGCAAAGGATTGTTCATGGAACTACTATCGAAATTATTCGGACCATTTTTCCTAGTGTCATTCCATTGTTCATTGCTATACCATCGTTTGCTCTGTTATACTCAATGGACGGGGTATTAGTAGATCCAGCCATTACTATCAAAGCTATTGGACATCAATGGTATCGGAGTGCGCCTCTTAACGAGGGTGATTTAAGTGCAACGAAATGTACCGGTGGTTCGCGAAGCATCTGGCTTACCGGTCATCTCCCATTCCCGTCGTCGAGAGACTAAAAGAACTATAGCATGCCAGAAACGGGGAGTTGAGGTGGTTAGACCTATACCCCGAAATGCTCCCAGCATAGGAGCCTATGGTTCCATTCTTGTTATTGCTGGAGGTACACATACCTCTTCTCGGTGTGGTGGAGCGATATACGAAAAATAGATGCTAAGCCCGCAATGTCCGATAACGGGGCTTCAGTAGTGAATCTATCGGCACCACAGCAGTGGCATACAACTTTGGACCTAAGGGCCGGCCCCGTTACCTTTCGGAATGGGGGATCCCCGTTGGCAACAACCACGGTAGTAGTTGCGGAACTACTGGGCCAAGAGAGGACAACCTGTTGTTCCTGCTCCTCCTTCTTCGCTTCGGGGACGGAGGTCCTACGGTAGGTAAGAGCACGCACAAGCACTTGGCCGAAGGGGACCAGCGCTTCTACTCCTCCACCGAGGAGCCGTTCTTGCGAGAAGCAAGGGATGTCGTGAACGGTGGGAGGTCAAAGAAAGAGAATTGACCTCTGAATACAGTGATCCTATGATCTAGATAGACTCCGTCCTTTTTTTTTAGATAAGGGTGACTCAAGAGGGGGGAGAACTACCTAACTAAAGAAGAATAGCGCTCTTTAAAAATAAGAGTAGGCGTGGAGAGCTTTTTGCGGGGAAACTTGCAAGTCAAGTTTGGGGGGAGGCGGGCGTCGACCCAACCTTATGAGTATTCGGACTATAACAGTTCCGATGAACAGTCACTCACTTTTGACAGTTATACGATTCCAGAAGATGATCCAGAATTGGGTCAATCACGTTTATTAGAAGTTGACAATAGAGTGGTTGTACCAGCCAAAACTCATCTACGTATGATTGTAACACCCGCTGATGTACCTCATAGTTGGGCTGTACCTTCCTCAGGTGTCAAATGTGATGCTGTACCTGGTCGTTCAAATCTTACCTCCATCTCGGTACAACGAGAAGGAGTTTACTATGGTCAGTGCAGTGAGATTTGTGGAACTAATCATGCCTTTACGCCTATCGTCGTAGAAGCAGTGACTTTGAAAGATTATGCGGATTGGGTATCCAATCAATTAATCCTCCAAACCAACTAAACCGGGGAAGCTGAAGCGGAAATGCAATTCTCGGGTGAGGGAAGGCTTCGCTCGCTCGCTCAAAAAGCTCTAACGCTCGTTTACGAGTGGAGTGCATAAGCCCTTATTGAAGTAGGGCGAGGCCTTACTACACGAGCTCGTAAGTAAAGCACGGAACGAGCCTTGTCTACGAAGCTTCGCTTCATCATCTTGCTTGCTTCTGCCGAAGCTTAACGCACTATAACATAGGCATGCATGATGGTATGGTAGGAAGACTCCTTTTAAGGCCGACCACTACATAGGAGCGATAGGAAGCCAAGCCGTCAAAAGGAAAGGCGAGCAGCCCTTATTGCAATAGCAAACGGCCTACTTATAGCCCTATTTATACCCTTTATCGGGGACGGGCCTTACAAGCTCAATAAATTGCAATTCTTCACCTTTTCCTCAGACAGTGGGAATGAATTTTCTTACTTGATTGACATTGACAGATATGTGTACCACACCGAACAAGCAATATGTCATATGCTTGATGTACCAGCCAAGCCAGCTCTTTTTTTCTCCGTTCCCTTATCCTTAGCGCTAAAGTCAAAATAAAATGCAAGAGAGTTTGTATTTGCAAATGAAAATGAATATGGATCTAAAAAAAATTATATAATCAATCAATAAATAATAATTGGAATAATATAAAAAATATCCTTCGCGTATTCGTTTAGAATCTTGTTGACCCTACTCGCTTACTCCTATTTTCCTGCTTTCTTTTTCGACAGAATTCATTCTATTCTAACTTTCTTGAAAGAATGGGGTTCTGGGCTCACCCTCTCTTCCTTTTTGAGAAAGATGGGCTGCCCTGGGAGTCTCGCCTTGGTGATTCTTTCTCTCTTGGGGGTCTTCTTCGGTAGCGAATCCGCTCTCATAAATTGGATGAATTCTTCTGGGTCGGCTTCGGGATCCGCCTCTGAGAGTTGGCAAAAGTACCTCAACTTATCGGAGTCGGAGGAAAATGCCGCGTCCGAACCATCCACAAGCCACACCCCGCCGAACCCTGAACCTGAAGCACCATCCATTTCGTTCTTGCGAGAACGAATCAAAAATGTTATTCGCTCATGCCAGCGTATACGAAAATAAAAAATCCTAAAAAGGATTAACGAAGATCTTCACCTTGAAACGGCGAGCGCCGAGAAGCGGGTAAAAATCGCCCAGGTCCTCGATAACATGAACTGGAAAAGGGTTTTCTTTTATACCTATACGGGGGAACCTAAGATAAAGCCCATATCGACTTAACGGTCCACGATTGGGATCGCGCACGAAAAGGCTAAACACAGCCTTTTTCTTGTCCTCGGGACAGCGGGCTAGTCCCGTGCCTGTTTTTTTGAGTTGGGGTACACAATCTTCCTTGTGACTGCCAAACCAGATTTCCGTTTTTAGGGAGAAGGTGTAGTCTTTTTGAACGGTGGTATCGTCAAGAAGAACGAGGCCCGCCCCATTTCTGGGGCGGGGGGAAGGAGAAGTGGGACTGTGGGTCTCCTTTCATTTCATACAACCTGATGGATTCGATGCTTCTTTTTGGCTACCTTTTATATGACTCTGACTATTGCTGTTAATAGATACCTGCTTGCTTCTTGCTTACTGGCAACCTTTATAAGATCTCCACCTTCAAGCTTGAGTACAAGCAGCTCTTTAAAAAAGGGGAATTCCGGTCCCTCCCTATCCTTCATGTGCTCTTTCAAGATCACCCTCGACAGCGCAGTTAGGTCTTAGAGAAGGAACTGATTTACCTAAGTCTAAGTAAGTAGCCAACTTCCGATAATCATTCCTAGCTTTGCGCTAGATTCAGTATGGTGATACACATTTTAGAAATAACAAGGGATAATAGCTCTTCTTAAGAGAATGGCTGCTTTGGGGGAGTTCTCTTTCCCTCTAACCTCTAACTCGAAATTGAATAAGAGAAGACAAAGCTACGCATTCACTCGTAGCACTCGTTAGGCCCCCCATGAATATGCATGGAGCCATGCGCATGATTCCAAGAGCGAGGCGAAACTAAATAAGAATAACCAGTAATGTCACGAATGAATGAAGCAAGCACTTTTAGATGGTATCGATCAGAGCCAATCCACCCTGTTCTTTCCTGATTATCGTCACTTAAATGAAATCCCACTAGCTGAAATAGAATCCGTCAAGTAAGAGATAAGCCAGAGATCCAGATCATTAGAATACGTTACCGGTCCAAGATGGGCCTCATCGCGAAAAAGAGTATGTTATTCCTATCACTAGGAGTAGTAGCGCTAGCGGCGCAGAAGGAGAAAGTAGCTAAGCGCTAAGAAGCTATCTAGAGAGTTTCCAGCTGAGGTTTCCTATTGGTATCGGCGGAGAACGGATCTGAGAACAGCTTCTGATTTTGTTTTGCAATCAAGTGCAGGATGAAATGGAAGATAATCAATGGAATCCAAGTATCTTTGCCTTCCTTCTTCGCTTATTATCTTTGGCCAATGTCCCAAGAATAGGTTGAGAGAGAATATCCCCTAGCTTGACTTCCAACTCTTCACAGAGCAGTCGATTCGGTCATCACATGTTACTGGTTGGATGACGATCGGAAAACTCTTAGTAGGTTGGGATCAAGAAGAAGGATTGGTGCCGGACAAGAGATAAGAATAGAGAGAGAGTGTAATCAAAGCAAGGGATAACGGTCAAGTGCACATTTCATTCATGTCAAGGCTATCTGAAAAGCAAGGGAAATCATGATTCATTGGATTGGCAAATCAGACAGATTTAAGAGCTATACTTGGCTAAAGCATAAGACAATACTGCGGTGAAAGCCTTAAGCCAGGAAAATAAAAAAATGTTAATGAATTATTGACCCTAGTCTAAAGGTACCAGTATCTTTCCCAAGCACCAACTCGCTTTCGATTTTTTATGTGGGCTCCCTTTTCCTTGTGTTAAAAGTGCCAACTTCTTAGTTTTCGTACTTGAATTCGGAATTGGCAAAACTTGATCCTATTTGACCTACTGTATAGATAGCCCTATTTAATAAGTTGCTCCTATTTTGGTATTTCGTGCATCCGTTTCCACCATCCATTTCTGCCTCCTGGCAGAAATGCAGGGAATGTGTATCGTTCTAGTCTCTTCGAATCAATCAATATGACTATCGGAAGAAGAATAACTACCTTCTCGAATCGAAATCAAGACTCTTCTCTTGCGGGAAGCGTAAGTAGTGGAATGAGGCTGGAACCCATCAATATCGCTAAACCTGGAGAGTTGCTTGTGTTGGGTTCAAAGTTTCGCTCTACCAAGGCAAGGCAAGATATAATATAATACGCATCCAGCTTTAGCTGAATATAGTGAGTGTTAAGCAAAGTACAGTACGCCTTTAGTTAAGATTTATCCCAGTTTAGTTCCTTTTTAGTTTAGTTAAGCCATTTAGTTTAGTTACGTGAAGTCGGCCCTCGAGTCTTAGTAGAGTAGCCTAAAGCAGTGGAAACTTGCCATGCATTCTACTCAATAGGGAAGTTAAGTTATAGAAGTCTTTCTTCCTCTTCTGGTGAAGCTAGCTACTGTCGTTTCTATTGGTTTCTCAAGAGGCTCAAGGTCTTGCTCTACCTAATCCGATCTAGTTCCGGTCTGTAATGATGGATAGGAAGGGTTGAGAGAACTACGTATCTCGCCTAGCATTTGTGTGTGCGCACCTGCTTTTGGGCGGTTAGCGAAACGAAAGTAAAGACAGCTATGTGTGATGAAGTAAGCCCTACGATGCTCGGTTAAGTAAAGACTGCTGTTATCTCATACAAAACAAGGACTCGGGAGAAGAACTAGTTATCCCCAGAGGGGGAACTATGATTCTCTCAGATGTGTCTATCGATATAGATCAAGTTGAGTGTTCAGCGAAGTATGCTAGCCATTGGCCTTACGTTCAGGATACTCCTTCCTGTCCTTGCGATGTTTGGTTAAGTGTTATCAATCAGCTTTCCTCTTCTTCCAGCATTCTTCTAATCATTGGTTTGCCTCTAACGATGGTTGAATAGCTCCTGTTGTTTGTCTCCACCTTCCTTCTCCCTGTAAGTTGTCCTCATACTCCCAGTTCTTTCTCTTCTTTCTTTTCTTCCTCTACGACTTTACTATACTATATTATTCTTGAATAAGCTAGTGATTATCTGAGGCTTACAGTATGGTATACCGAGGGCTAACTCCACTACTTCAGATTGTTGAATCGAATATACCTTCTATATACCTAGCTTAGAGTATTTGAACCTGTTACGTCGATTGCTGAACCACTTTGACGCGTTGGCTTTGGCTCTGGCTTTTCCTATATCTGAATGTTTCGGAAGAGTCCGTGGCTATCCTGCGCGAAAGAGGAAGAACTCAACTCTTTGCAAAAAAAGGAGCATCGCTCTAATCACTTATGGTTGTTCCTTTCCAGGATGGATGGCTACTGCATATTATCATATAGAAATCAAATGAAAACCCTACTGAATTAGGCAAGCGATTATTCGCATCGTTGCTTAGGTGCTCTAACAAGCCGCAATTGGTTAGAGATTGGATCAAGTTCCAGGCTTTTTAAAAAGTGCCTTCCAGCTTACTTAATTGACTCGCATGGGCTTTCTCGCTATAAACGAACTAAACGAAGCGCCTAAAGAGAGAGATCCGCGGGACACCAGTCAATAAAGTAAAAAGAGAGTATTCTCTTATGTAGTCTTATTCCTTCCCACCCCCTTGTGGGTGCTGCTCAAGCAGCTCAGGAGGCGCCAACCCCACAACCACAGGTAGAAGGAGTTCCAGGTGCGGCGTCCAGATCAGGGACTAGTGGCCCGTCCTGTTCGGATGTAAAGGAAAGATGAAAAACTTTTCTCAAACAGTGGGGAAAGGGCCCCATACGTCAAAGCCAGATAAAGAATCTCCAACAAGATTCGAAATTGGATCGTTCAAGTCCAAAGGATAGAGAAGAAATCCTCATGGTCACCAGAAGATTTTTCATCGAGACAAAACGCTGCTAACGCTGTAGTATTGGAATATTGGGACTACTATACTACTGCGAGCGGGAAAAAAAGAAAAACCTTCTGTCGACTAGAGTTTGATGTCGATTTATCCACACTTCCATGACTTCTAGAGGAAAGCTAACTGCTTGCTGGCTGGGAGCTGTATGAGCGGTAACGTCCACGTACGGCTCCGTGAGAAGGTGGACGGAAATTTGTTGTACCTCACTCCCGTCTTCAATGGGGTCTGCTCTTTTTTTTTTGGGAGAGTATGCCAATATGATCTTAATGAGGTGCGGGGCTTTGCATCTGACATTCGTTGGGCTTTCCTCTGCGTCCCGGCCTTTTTGTGCAATAAACCCCTCCGGCCGAAGACTAGTGATAGGTGGTCCCGCGGAGCTTTCGGAGAAGGGTAGCCTAGTGTGTAAGCACAGCAATGAACCGCGGCGAACCCTCAGACGACCCTTCTAAGATAAGGGGGGAGACCCTCAGTAGTGGTGACCCTTTGACTCTTCCACTGACTTATATATGTACCGAATGCTCATACGGGAAAGTGAACTCCTGGGTCTGGGGGTTGCTCCGAGAAAAAATCCTTTCTTTCTCGTCCACTCCAGGGGGTGCGGACACACCTGCGCGGATTACAGGTGACGGTTACAAGAATGGCGGGGAAGTGAAGAGTACCCGACGACATTCAGGGATGAATGTAGACCCATCGGGCAGGGATAATCATTCCGGTCCTGGGAGAGGTGGCGACACCAGTCTGAGCTGAGGGAAGCCAGCCAATTGAGTCACTGAAACGACCGCAGGAGGCGCACCCTAAGCCCAGCTTCTCGGAGCTGCTATTGCGAAATACGGCTTCCTTAATATACAAATTTCCACAAGGGGGCTGGGCTGCTCGCCTTCATAGAAAGGCGACCGGGCCTAGATTAGATGTTCGCCTTTTTATAGAATAGAAAGAGAAGGTAAAGGGGGGCTTTATTGGTAATGGCTGAGGTCCATGAAAGAATCGCTGGAGCACATCAAGCGGGCAGAAGAATGAGATGGCTGATACACAGATATGGGTTTTATTGGCCAAACATGGAAAAAGATTGCAATAAATACGCCCGAGGATGTCCAAAGATACAGACCGATTAAAAACCTGTAAGCGGAAGAATTACATGAAATCATTAAACCTTGGCCATTCCGAGGTTGGGCAATTGAAACAATTGGAAAAATATATCCTCCTTCCAGCACCTTTTAACAATCTTCTTCTGTGTTGAAGCGTAATAGGAAGAAGCCAAAACATTCTTTCAAGAATCTCCAAATCCCCCATCCACATAACCCCTTATTTTCTCTCCAATGGTAGATTCGAAGAAATTCGCATGCTCATATCGTGCTCTCATCCCAACCCCAAGAAAATAGAACTCAAAGAGGAGCCATATGCTTCATATATTGATGGTTTCTTGGAGGGATGGATCCTAATGCAAGCAAGCCGGAACTCTTCCACATAATTTTCAAGGCGACGCTTGGGGCCTTCCATGTTATAGTCAGCCAACTCTATTTTCTCAGGTACCTGAGAAAGAGTAAGAACACCTGCGTTCCAGTATACCATCCTTCCATGCAGTAGTAATCCCCCCCTCTAAAAAAGTAAGTTGAGATTCAAAGCATTCCCGTAAGCTAGTAAGTCAATCAAAGCTATAACTCTATTTGTTAGTTTCAGGAAACTGGTACATATTTATAATAATAATAATATATATTATATCTTTATATTATTATTATTTGGTATTTACCAATTTTAGACTAAGCATAAATTCATTTTGAAAGAAAAGGCAAATCCCCAGAAATAAAGGATTTTTACTACGTTACCCTCAACTCAAAAAGTACTCCGGCAGCGTGAGTGAGTACAGGCTCATATTCCTATTTATTTTCTGACAAGGGAGGGATGCGTAGGATTTCTTACAAGAGAGATCGAAGATAGGGAGGTACTCAATATAATGTGTACTCTTTCAACTGAAGATGACGATTGAACTTTGGTACCGCAGCAAATGATCAAATGGACCGTGGGTACTAAACTAAACTAAGAGTAGTAACAACTATTCCTTCGCAACTTCGCCCTTCGCACTTACCTTTCGTCCGGTACGTTGTTCAAATGTTTTTCTGGGATTATGTTGGTGATCTTGAAGGGTTGTGGGAGTATGCATGGGGGCAGTCTGTTGGTGACAACCTGTTGAACTCAGTTTATGCTATGGGTAAGTGTGTGCAAGACTTTATGGCGGATGAGAAGATTCACAAGCCTACGCTGCTTGGGCCGCATTTTGCTTTGCTGGTAAGAAAATGCAGTAAGTTTGTTTTTTTCCGTCCTGTATTGTTGGTGGGTGATTACAGTATGGCTTTAACTACTAATGTTTGCAATCAAAAGGTTTGGCTGTATGAGCATACTCAAGTGGTAAGTCTACGACTTGGTTGGTATCTGTTTCCTCGATTTAGAAACAGGAAGCTTGAGAACCAGGAGTGAGTTCGTCCCAAGGGTGGGTTCGTGAGATGGATAATGATAGGTTTATCATGCAGCCTTTGTATACGCTGCTGACAGACAGACGAAGAAGCTTTTTTGATGTATAGCAACGTGCGTGAGCCGTGCTAAGCAATCATATTAATATCCTTCGCTACTTATTTTGGATGCTGGTGGCTTGGCTTATTAACTGCTCTAAACCTTGCAATGATCATGGAGGGCGCGTTTGCACTCGTATATTTTATCGGGTCTGGCACTCGTATATTTGCATATTCCCGTTCTCGTCCTATAGCCTATAGCGGATCACCTTACCTCAAATAAGAAAGAACTAACTGGCTAACCCTCGCACTCCAATAGCCTGCCTCCAAAGCAAGAAACCCATCTATAAGTCTATAAGAGAGCCCTGGCACTATAGACCCGCAAAAGGGTTGATCGATCAACATGCCAAGAAACTAGATCTGCTGTTCCACACTTTGTCTTTTATTTGACGTATTCGACCTGGCGCCCCAAACAGAAGGCAGATACTGGCAGATCTACTCCTTTCCTATACTATACTATACCGCCCCGATACCCAGTTTCCTTGGGTAAGAACAGAGATGAAGTCCGTCCCTTAGCCTAGTCTATATCCACTAATGTTGTTGTTTTATAGAGGAAGACTGTCTTCTCGGGGAAGACAGGCTTTCGAGGACAAAAGGAAAGATACATGAAAAAATCCCAACTTAAAGTAGTGGAATTGCCAAGCCTATCGGGTAAGCGAACTGTCTAAGACTGGCGAAGGGAAAGGACTGGTAGGAAACCCAAACTCGGATAGTTGGGGAAAGGAATGCAAGTATGCCAATGATAAAGAGTAACCATCACGCACTTTTCCAGTAGGAATACAGGCATTTCGACCTATCTTTTTTTACTTTGTTAGGGACTCATTCTTTCTAGCGTACAGTGGCACTTGTCACCAGCTCTGCAACTCGTACAGCTATTTCTTCCTCCTTTTAACCTACAACAGCGCTATACCTACTATTCTCTGGCCTTATCTTTCAAGAATGTGCTTGCGCCAGTTGATCTTTCGGGTATGAAGCCTAGACAAGTAGAAGGGGAGAGAGTAGCGAGTTGACGAGCGAGTGCTCTGCTCTATCATTTATTACAAGAAAAGTCAAGCTTGAAAACTGCTTCTTCTCAACCAGGATACGAGCCAATCCCTAGCCTAGAAGCGAGGAGAGAGGGTATTTCAAATTCACAAAGCCAAACTGACAAGCGAGAGCCGGTGAGTAAGGTGGAGGCAGAAAGGAAGTTGTATGAATCTCTTTTTCCCGGAAAAGTATACTTGTGAGGAAATCAAAACCAAGAGGGCGGCATCGCTTCGCGCCTTGTTTTTCTGGTAAGGAAAGTCCTATCCTAGCAATAAGTGATGAAAGTAGTACCCAAGCCATTCGTTGGTCTTTGACCCCTGTAATAATGGTTGTCCCGAGCTGTATGAAAAAAATCGCTATCCTTCCGCCAACCTAAATGAATGGAAAACTTACTATCTCTATCTATATCTCTTTATTCAAGTACCGATCTTATTTCCCGGCTCCAAAGAGCATATTTTAATATTCAAAATAGAAGAGAGAGAAAACAAAAAAAAACAGGAATTGCGCTATCGAGTTCACTGCTTTAGAGAGGGTGCGCAGGGTATCGTCCCTATCTCCTCGTGCCCTAGGCTTATGTATGTGAAAAAGCAAACAATGCAATTTTGTGGAAATTGGATTCTCATCCGTGAGGCCCCAAGTGCTACTTCTCAGGGTAAAGGCAAGACAGCTTGAAAGGTGGAAGCTCTCTATAGTGTCAGTGCGAGTGGAATAGGTTCGATCGATATTACTTCGGCGTCGGCGGGTACGGTAGTATTGTTTGATCCGTTGAGGAGGATTTTCTTTTCGCTAACTCAAAAGTCTTTTTCTTCTATCAAGCAATGTCTCAGTTCCTTTGATTGAACACGTGGATGGAGTAGTTCACTCTGGTTTGAGAAATAGTGTTAGGGCATTTAATTTAGTACCAGAACTTCAGAACTGGGGGAAGACCTTATATTAATATTAGTAGTAAGGACTATCAACGCGAGTACATGCACATTAATAACATAGGTTAACATTCAATTCAAGAAAGTGAGATGAGTTACTTTATGTTGGAAAGGAGTAAAAGTAAGAGAAACATGCATACATTAGTAAGAAAAAAAGGACATCGATATATGGGTAACATAGGCCTCCTCCCGTTCATTAGTCTTGGGTGGGATGCTAGTGGGGGCTGAGCATAAAGCCAGGCTCTTTGTCTTCACTTCCTATCCGTTTTATACTGTACGAGCCGAGCTTTACGTCCTACTAATTTAGTCTTTTCCGATCAGATGCTATTCCGACTTCCCATTTTTCTACTTTTCTGTTGCTATATGCGTAATTCAGGCTCTCTTTATGCCCATGCATGCATACACAAAGCAAAGATGACTTGAAGATGCCTTACCAAGAAACTGGAATCTCTAATCCCTCTTTGGAATACTCATACTTCCTTCTACAAGGAAGAAACTGAGCAGCAGAGATTTTGGCAATAGCAAATCAAATGTCATTTATCCTGCTAAGGTACTTTACTTTCCCTTGACTTTGATTGACTTTCCTTTCCAAAGCTATGATCAAGGAAGCAGGCCAGGAATGCTCTTATGAGAAATGGAGAAGCAGGAATGGTATTCCCAAGCAAAGATAGAAAGAAGCCTTGCCTTCCCTTAGACCTGGAGACATATCCACCAAGAAACCAGAGAAAGCTATGAATGAAACTTCACTTAACTTATAGTGCTTCGTACGCGTTCATTACATGAGATCTGTTTGCCTGTAGTGTAGTACATCCCTCCAGTATTCGAATGAGCTTGATTTCTCGAATTGGTACAATGCTCTTCTTGTCTCTTCTTCTAAAGAGTGAGAGTGCTGGAGTGGCGTGTCTCTCTAGTAAGGTACAACTATACCGGAGCTGATATCTCTTCCGCGGGTGATTCTCCGGTAGAGAAGGCAGTGCTTAATACCGGTAGTTCGACCTTTCCCAACGGATGCGATCCAGACCCTTTCTTGGAAAACCACGGCCTGTTGCTAAGAAGGAAAACGAGTCCTCTCCTGTTGCTCAAGCCCAAGAAGTATCTGACCCTTGGGAGGCAAAGCACTAGAGAACAGAGATCATAGGGGAGGAGCTATCCCCGAGCTCCGGACCAGAACCAGTTTCTCCAACCTGGCCTGCTTCCTTTCCTTTAGCCTTGCTTTTCTTCTGATTCAGTCCAAAGATAGAGACAAAAGAAAGGTAATTATTGAATCGGACTTGGCTTCTTTTTCGGCATGGGCAAAGGTTTGGCAATTCCACCATTAGCAAAGGTTTAATCGGTTGACGGTATCCTTGGGGAAAGGCACCTGCTTTTAGCAATGGTTGTTATTGGCAAAAGGAACACTTTACTCGGCTTGTAGAAAACTCTGGACTAGGCTGAAGCAATTAGTCTCCCGTGTCAACTACTCATTTCTGTTTATCGATTTTCTATGCTTTCGTTCCTCTCTTCCCCGAAGAAAGTATTCCTCGCCTCGCATAGAAGTCAGTGAATTGATGCTCCAATACGGATAGAAGTTAGTTCTTCCTCAGGTAAGAGATCTGAATCATGCCAAAATGATGGTGCAGTTCATTCCAATCCCAATGCGTCTGTTCGCCTAGCCTACTACCCCTAGCCTTTATCCTACTATCCTCGTAACTAACTGTAGTTCATCCATCGATATCCATTCCTCGGCATCCGTTAAAGGGTACCTTTATCCCGTTAAAAGGTTTCGGCTCGGCTTTAGGGTGGGTTTCTCTTTTAAACCAGCCTAATCGAATCCAGGAGTAAGGAATATACAATTGGATGCTTTCCCCCTCCATACCGGGTAATGATTGGTATGGCAAGGCTATCCCCATGATCAGTTATCCCAACCGAATCATCCCCTAGCGCGATTCCTATCCTAAGCATTCGTTCCTACGAGCCAGAGCAGCATCCTTTCCTTGAATTGACGTATATGAGCGTTGTTATCAGGTACGCCAATATGAGATTTTCCGGACTGACTCTTTCCTTTGTTCATAGATCGATCTAATTACGTATATACAGGCTCCGCACCTAGAGGCTCACCTTCTTTCGCCAATAATAACGCTAGAGAACGTAGTGAGCGCTAGAGTAGAGATATTCCTTTTCATCTGAGGTTTATTCCTTCCTATTCCTTTTACGAGCGCAATACTAATCGAATCCAGTCCCATGTCTCCGGTTCTGCTCCTATCCCTCTAACAAAGGCAAAGGGGCACGGTACCAATGCTAGGCTCTCCTTTTAACAAAGTTAGGATCATTCTCATATATGGGCAAAAGTAGTAAACCCGATTTCCCTTCGGAAAGTAGATGATGGATTTTAAAAAGTTGATCTCATATAGCGGGGAAATCAATGAATAGCATTTTCACTAAGCTTTGGAAAAGGAAGTGGGTCACCCATTGCAAAAAAGTTAGGAACACATATAGGCGAAAGTACTACTTTTTAATTCAACTATAACTGAGCGGAACCTTCCTTTTGGGGCAAGGCACGGCAACAACGGAAAGGTTAACCAGGATAAAACAAACCTAGTACTACGCCCTCCAAACAGATCGTATCCTCGGCTATTTCATTAGAAATATAAAAAGCATATTTCCCTGGCGTCAACCCCGGAGGGTGTAGAAACCATTTCTTTTCCTTTGCTACTAGATACGATGCTTTTCGTGTAGGCTACGCTTTTCGCAAGTATTGTTTATTTGTTCCGAATAGAGTATGCCTTGGTTTAAGAGAGGAGGCATCTGGATAGCTAGGGATATTGACACGGATAAGCTCTTAGGCAAAGCAAGGCATCTGCCAACTTGTATGCATCACCCTGTGCTTTTGCACATCAATGGAAAAGATAGGAACAGCGAATCCTTGTAGGAGACGGGTTGGTTTACCGGTGCAGTTCATATGCTTCCTTGCGCTAGAAACCAATACGCACGTACGAGGCCTACGATTCTCTAGTTGTATTGGCAAGGGAAAGAAGATGCTATGGGAATGTTTGGAATGAAATAGCTTAGGAAAGGCAGGATCTGCTGATGAAAGTGGGCCGGAGCCAGAACTAGGATAGGGATCAGATTGGGAGCAGGTTAGATGCAACCGCCGGGAGGACAATCCGACTTCGAAGTACGAGCAGGGATATTCGATAAAAGGAATTCCAATCGGAATAAAGGGTGAATTCGATTAGTTGAACAGGCAGCAGATGAAGTGATGGGAGCTAGCTCACTTCCTTCAATGAACGGATTTGCCTTGATTTGAGATTTCTAATTGAATCAAACTCTCGCCCTTTTGAGATTGAGTTACTTCCTTGCCTGGGCTAGTCGTAATCCCTTCTTCTGTACAAGATGGTTAGAGCTAACCCCAGTACTACTCCTTTGGCTGCAGAGTACCACCTCTTCCTCAACTGGATCTGGTATTCTTCCTCGAACCAGTGCTTCCTCGGAGGATGGTTCTACTTACTGTCCCCTCTACTTTAGGTTTGGAGTTCAGCTACACCTTTTGGCTTTGCATGAATGCCATTTTCCTCTGTGTCTCTTTCCTGCGGGTGCTTGGTCTTTTGCTAAACTTGTTATTTGGCTCTCTTCTTTGTCCCTAGTTCCTGTTTCATGCCGAGTTTCTATAACAGTACCTGCATCCTGCCTTTTAGCTTATCCGTGGACCAGTGCTCTTTCTTTCCGCTTTGAACGGACGCCTACAACTAGATAATTTGTCGGATGACAATACAATACTACAAGCAGGAGGGGACACAAATCCTTTAGATTTCGCTAGTGCAACGCTCGTATTGACCTTTAGCTCGTGGGAATCAATCGTAGTTTTGATTTCATATCCTACGTAGTATTTGCGTGGGCCTCGCTCGTATGCAAGGAATAGGTTTAGGAACAGGGCTAGCGAAGGAAGGGACCAAGGAAGGAATTCGTAGCCCAGAACCTTAAGCAGGAGCTCATAACTACTACGAATGGAAAGATTCCAGCTATTGAAGCTTAAAATAAAAGAACAGAAGAAAAAGATAGAGAGGTTCAAGTTGATGGAATCCAAATCTTATGCTGATTCCAGTGATGATGACATATTTGCACATATATCATATTCCACTTGATCGATATACCAATTCCTGAAAAAAAAGAAGATAGTGTTGTGTTAACCAGTTGGAATGTCATGAAAGCACTTACTTCCGAGACAGCCTGTCCTCGGCTATTTCATTATCAAAAGGAAGTATTGGCAAGGCTGTAACATTACATGCAGGTCCTAGCCTACGTTCGTTGGTTCAGATCTACTCCTAGCAGTGAGAGCCGGATATGAATACTAATTTGTAGGCTACTTCGCAATGAACACCAGAGCTATATGTTTGTTTATTCACCTAGTTCCTATGTCCGCCTTTTCCGCGCCCGCTCTATCTCTAGATATATCTCTTTATAATCCATCTCAGATAAGTAATGGTAGTCTTGATCATCCCTATCATCTTCCTCTTCCCAGCCGTCTACGCGAAAACCAAAGAGAATCAGAGAGCCGAAGGACCTCAAACAAATAGCTGGTTGCGTTAAAGAGGCGTGGATACTTGCAGGAGATTGGAACACGTATGCCGATCCGACCGAGGCAGTCCAGGCAAATGCATGAAGTTGAAAAACAGGATCGACGAATGTAAGCTTCTCGACACACCACCCAGCCTATGAAATCCCTACCTACCATTCCAAGACCCAAGTCTGTAATTCCTACTGCCGTGCTCCATTCGGAAAACAGGCCTTAGAACGCTAGTTACTCGACTGTGCCTTCAAGGAAGGTCTGGAACCTGAGAGGTGAGTTCTGAGAAGCCAACCGCATTCATTGGTTTTGAAAAAGAAGAAAGAAAGTAAAAAAGGCTTAATTACTAAATATGGCTATCTTTAACTACACCACTTTTTCCAACGTTGCTTTCCCTAGGACTTCGTTATTCGCAATTAGGAAGGGTGTAGATGTACGCAGCTTCTCCTCATGTTGTTGGCCGGAGTAAGGAAGAAAGCGTAGTAGTACAATGCTGAACATTCCGGAGCAATGGAAGTTTATCTTGCCGCTGTGTAAAGTGTCGCATTCCCCTATTCTTCGTCCGATGCCGAAGCATCTCCCTCTTATTAGGGTAGGACCCCTGAAGAAATTTCCAGAGATATACGAGAAGGCGCGAAGCGTGGATGGAGTTTGCTTAGGGGAAAAGCAGTCCAACTATGGGCTCATACTAGTTTGGCATTAACATGCTTGGTATTGGCATCCCCCTGAAAGAAGGCTAGGCTTATTCACCTACCTCTTCTTGCTGGAACGTGAGCTATTGCTTTGGTCAACAACCAACGCTTGGAAAGTAATAGTTCTAAGAAAGAGCAAACTGCTAAGCCTGAGAAGAAGAATCATAAAAAATCATAGAATGCTAACAACCAGCTTCTTCCAGCTTTGTACATCATTTATTGTATCGTTTATGGGTGCTTGTACATCATAATATCCTCTTCATATCTTTCCTTTCTCGAGTGAGTGGTGGGATGGATGTCCTACCACGAACGGAAGCTGACAGAGCAATATCTATTCATATGCTTCGTAATCCTTGATTTCCCAAAGATAAGATTCCTTGCCAAGCCAAGACTCTTGAGTGGGATATTTCAACTACTTTAAAGCGAGGAGGTGAATGAGCAAGCAAAAGGTAGGCTAGGCGGTCTCGCCCATCCCATGATTGGTGGACTTCCTGCTATTTCAGAGTAAGCATCAGCATCTCTTCCATCTTGTTCTGGGCCAAGCAAACCAACTATTTAGTCCAGGCACTCGTATTGAAATGGAAAACATGCTTCTTTCTGCTATCGACCAATCCGGATCCGAGAATGATCTGCCCCATCGTTATTAGTAAATGTGGGGTGTAGTGCTGGAACCTTTAGTTCTGTGGGCGTACAAAGCATGTGGCTTGTTTGACTTGACCTATGGGATGGGGGTACCAATCTTCGTTGCATTCAGGATTGACCTGAGGAATGGGCCGGAGTATCAGAATAGATGTGCTTCGTGCGACTCGTTTCGACTAGCATGAAATCCGGAATAACAAGAAACCCTTGTGCAAGTCGATGATTGATTGCTTGAGAAACAGAAGTATGACATCTCTTTTTTCTCGTATTACAACAACTAGGCTATTCGGATTGCTTTGCATGCTATTCTTCGAGTCGAAGCTTGTCCCACCTAAGTGCCGTGCTTCATTCTCTGCGGCAAACCTCAAATCACTCAAATAAAAATCATAATAACCGAGGCCCGAGGCTAGTCTTCATTCTCGTATCCCGAGGCGGCTTTCTCTATCTTTAACCCGAGGCTAGTCTTCCTGGGGAGGAGTTTCTTGCCCGGTTCCTAGCTTTGGCTGGCAGGTTGAAAGTTGCGTATTCATTCAATAGAAGCAGATCCCTAATCTCGATTAGTAACCTTTGTAGGTCATTGTTCTGTCAGGGTTTCGAGGGATAGGGGCTGGCCGACCACCGGATCAAGAGAAGCATTAAGGAGAAGCAACTTAGATTGAAGCTTTTCAGGTCGATGACTTTATATCAAAATTTAATATAACTTTTTATGTTCGTCACATTAGTAGTGACTCACTCCCTTACCCAAGTAAAGTCATGAAATACTTCTCTTTACTAGATCCTGGATCCTGGCTACTCTACTTACTAGAGCTAGAGCTCTACTCACTTCAGTAAGAACCTTCCTTCCGGTTGTCACATTTCTAGCTAGTGATAAAGATCTCTTTCGAGTTCGGAGCAGGGAGGATAGCGAAGCGATTCATACATAGCCTTTCAAGGTAGTGGAACTGGCAAGTGTCTGGATTGGATGGACTTCCATGCTTTGGCGGAACACTTCACTTAATGAGTGATGCCCATTATACTACAAACCTTTTTGAGAGAGGACTTTGCCAACTAGGAAGTCTGCTATCCCAACCAATCGACCAGGATCGAGTGCACGAATCGCTTGACCTAGTATGATATAAAGTGCCTCCTTCGAGTGCATCTATAGAGCATCCTTTCTGCATCCTGCATCTGCTTCAGGAATGGATCAAACTAGGTTGTCGGCGGAAGTAGTGGTAGTGGCAAGGTATCCATGGTTTTCGGTGGAAGTAGAGTATCCACTTAATCGTCTCCTGTATCATTCCTTTAGCTTGCGGAGGCCAGGTTGTAAAAACCAATTAATTGCTTTAGCAAAGAGTCTGGCTCGACTTCTTACCTTGAAATCTGGAAACTTCCATCTAGATCGTCGTGGCAACTCCACTTCCCCACTCTTTCCGCTTTGAAGCGTTTCTCTTAAAGACAAATGGGTTCTCTTTCTGTCTTCGTATCCAGAAGCTAGAGATAGGTTCGGTAGTAGGGCATGGTTAAGTCCGTGTCAGAATGAAGTCAGGGTTTCCGGGTGCCTTGTTGGAATCTTACTCGTAAAAACGAGTGCCTTGTTGGAATCTTGCTCGTCAAACTAGTAATATATCGTATTTAAACGTATGCGAGGATTGCTTTCTTCTTTCGTTCTCAAACTGATCGAATCAATGGCCAGGATAGGAATGTTCCCTGAGAAGAGGGCAGGGCAGAGAAGAAGGCCGAGTAGAAATACCTCCGATCTCGATTCCTTTCATGTTTTGGTGCCGCTAGCCATCATTCCTCGTTTCTCGAGAATCTCCGTTGATGTCGTTTCCAGAGAATGGCTTAAGTGTTGAACTTCTAAAAACCATGGCCTTATCCAAATAAACTGGTGAAAGCACCATCCTTATCTAGAGAAAATAAGTGACTTGATTGACCCGTTTCCTTTCTGGGTCTGGTGATGGTTTAGCTTCCGGTGTCCCAGGATGTGGTAGTATTTATTGGTCCCCAACCAACCATGCCTTGCGCCTAACTTGACTCTGCAGCCCTTGCTTCAAAGTAGCCAGCCGACGAAACCAATGTTAGAGCCTGTAACTTAGGACAGAACAGCCTTGCCTTTCTTAAACAAAAGAGGGAACTGCCTTTCCTTTCTCAAACAAACCTGTACTGGGTGAATGAAAAAAAGGAAATAGCTGGTTACTTTTGAGAGTACAGCTGCCGAAACAGCTTCTTCCTGTAGGCGTTAGCCGATTTAGTATCAGAGGAGTACCTGTGAAGTAAAACTTTTGTCTGTAGCTCAACAAGTTCCGTTTTCTTGTAATAATAGAAGTTCAGTGCGGAACAAGATAAGTTTTTCCTTTACAATGTTTTTTATTACCATACTACAGTACAACAGTAAGTTCTTTCTTCTGACCAGAGCCAGCGCTTTAACTAGTTCTACTCTCCCAGCCAGCTATCCTTCTTCAAACTAGAGAGAGAGCTATCCATATTCCTATTCCTGTGACCTATCCTTATATCTCGAGCACTACTTCTATCACCGATTTCTTACTTCTCTCCCAACTTTGCCTAACAACCCGAATCTCTTTCCTGTAGCTAGTCGCTGATAGTCAGTCTATCTCCTTTCCTTGCAAACTCTCTAAGCTTTAGGTAGTTCGCCGTGCGATGGGCCTGAGGATCTATTCCAAAGGGTGATGGGTCGTGGGTACGACTCTTCAGAAGGCGCTTTTGCCAACCACCGAGCACCAACAAATGAAGAGAGTTACCACAAGTATGAGACCACTGAAACTACTTCGCCTGCTTTGAATCAGAGCAAACTGCTTTTAAGTATAAGACCACCAATCTAGTACGCAACCATTGCCTATTATGCCATCCATATTGTTGACTTTCACAGACCCACTATGACTGCCTACGCCCATATAGATAGAGAAAAGTTCACCTAAGGATAATAAAACGTTTGAGGAAGGTTACCGCTTACGATATACCTATATATAGATAGTGTAGTGTTGTAGTGTGTTAAGTAGATCGGTCCCATATAAAGTTGCAATGTATCTGCAATGAGTTCATCTACTCCGGGGTGTTCTCCGCACTTCTCAAGAAAGAAATAGTTGGAAATTCCCCGGATCGTCTGCGCTTGGCTTGGTATTCTTATACTGAATCGCTGTTGGATAAAAGAAAGCATAAAGTTTTTAAGCCTGCGTTCTCGTTGGCGAAACCACTAGGAGGCAACCATGAAAGCGGTTTCTATGTTTCGATCGAACCAACACAGCTTTACGCTTCTTTCCAACTCTACCCACGCTTCGGGTTCGCACTTACTTTACGCCTTACCGAACTTGGGCTTAGTTCAGCCAGCTTCGTAACATGCCTGCTCAAAGTGAGTAGTTGGAAGTTCCTGTAAGCATCTTCCCATGAATTGACGTATATAAGCGTAGTTATCAGGTACGCCGTGAGCTGGATTCTATCCCCGAGGATAGAGATTGATGGGTAATAGTTTTGATAGAAAACTCGTATGTTAAGTTCTCTAGTTGATGTGATGCGGCTCGATTCATCATTGCTCTCACATCAATGTTTTCGGTTCCCTTTTTACTCTCCCATTTTCATAGAGAAAGATGTTCTGATTCAGTTCTCTCTGAAAAGGAGGGGCCCTTAGGGACACAGTAGTACCATTTCCATTGTGCGAAAGGTCGTGTCCTGGTAGCCTCTCTGCTGTAGACGGTCTCATTGGTAAATTCTTCCATTTCTGAAATTGTCAAATCGAGATTGTGTGGGTGTTCAGTCTACTCTACCGCTCATGAAAAGATTTCGTTGGGTAGAACCAAGTCTCTTTTGGGAGCAGATTGTATTTGATTTTATATAGTTACTCCATGATGATGATGACTAGATGGAGTTCCACTGATATGAAGAGAAGAAATAGAATATTGGCTAATATGGTGCCAATTCGTAATTTAAGTTTACCTGATTATTATGAATATGAAGAAGAATACCCTCCAGTTTCAAGAGAGGCAACCAGAGGGGTCTGTATACTCCTACGAATAGACAGATATTTATCTTCAATTGGAAGGAGCATTCAAGACCGTGAGGTTCTACGCGATTTCCGCCAACGGTTACTCTTTCCCCAACGCGAGGCTGGGCACAGCTTTTCCGAAATATATGATGATATACGAGCGCATGGGGTAGAAGCAAGTCGATTGGGTCAGCCTCTAAGAGATCTGTACGATGAGATGGAAAGGAACGGCGAGATAGTAAATAACGGCTCAATCATTATCCCTGGAGGCGGCGGACCAGTAACAGAAAGCCCATTGGATCAATTTGGAATTCACCCAATTCTGGATCTGAATATTGGCAAGTACTATGTCTCATTCACAAATCTATCCTTGTCTATGCTACTCACTCTCGGTTTGGTCCTACTTCTGGTTTTTGTTGTTACGAAAAAAGGAGGGGGAAAGTCAGTGCCAAATGCATTTCAATCCTTGGTGGAGCTTATTTATGATTTCGTGCCGAACCTGGTAAACGAACAAATAGGTGGTCTTTCCGGAAATGTGAAACACAAGTTTTTCCCTTGCATCTCGGTCACTTTTACTTTTTCGTTATTTCGTAATCCCCAGGGTATGATACCCTTTAGCTTCACAGTGACAAGTCATTTTCTCATTACTTTGGCTCTTTCATTTTCCATTTTTATAGGCATTACGATCGTTGGATTTCAAAGACATGGGCTTCATTTTTTTAGCTTCTTATTACCAGCGGGAGTCCCACTGCCATTAGCACCTTTTTTAGTACTCCTTGAGCTAATCTCTCATTGTTTTCGTGCATTAAGCTCAGGAATACGTTTATTTGCTAATATGATGGCCGGTCATAGTTCAGTAAAGATTTTAAGTGGGTTTGCTTGGACTATGCTATTTCTGAATAATATTTTCTATTTCTTAGGAGATCTTGGTCCCTTATTTATAGTTCTAGCATTAACCGGTCTGGAATTAGGTGTAGCTATATCACAAGCTCATGTTTCTACGATCTCAATTTGTATTTACTTGAATGATGCTACAAATCTCCATCAAAATGAGTCATTTCATAATTGCATAAAAACGAGGAGCCAATCATAGAACTACATATGGTCTGATACTACTAACTTCCTTGAAAAGTGGAAGAGTAGTTATGTAGGCAGTTGCCGTTCCAGAAATGTAGCGGTTGCTCGACCAAAGCCGGTCATCAAAGAGTCAGTAAGTAGTAATTCTATCAATTACCAATTCGTGGAATTCTCATGTTCCAATCAATAAGTGTGTCTACTTAAAAGTAAGTTCAACTTGCTTGTGTTAAGCTTTGCTCGAACTTGATTACTTCCTCGCTCTCCTTCACTCGGTCAAGGGATTCACCTTTACCTCGTTCTGGTCTTCCAGCTTGAAAGACAAGGTCCTTATTCAAAACTGGCTCCTTCGAGTTAGTCTTTATTGTTTCATAGAAAGGCTTCCTTCTACGACTGGAGTGAAATCCTCTATGCTGACATAAGCGGAGAGGCAAGCAACAACCATTATATTGAACCTGCCCTGAAGGCTTTGTTTGCCTAAGTGCATAAGTCAAAGAAGGGTTTTCTTGCCGAAAGCAGTGTTCAGACCTCAATCTGTAGCGGCGCACTTCCCTCTTATGATTGCTTTTCAAGGACATCCGGATAAGGGGACTGAGAGAGTAGATATGGGACTTTTCCTCATAAAAGCCTATATAGGTGGGTGGTATGATAGTAAGTCTTTTCCTACTGATGTGTTCAGTCGATGGCTTGATTCTCCTCCGGGCGTGAATTGGAAGGGCCAAGGGTTTACAATGAAACAAATTGCGTATAATTTGCACGGCGATACGAACAGTATAGAATTTCTGCACTCCTTATATGCAGACTTAGTTAGTCAAGGGAAGGGGTGCATAGCCAATACTTCCTTCTCAGAAGTGGCTACGAACCACGGTGTCGGGGGTTCGAATCCACTTCTGAGCGGGCTGGCGGCTCCACCGGGAGCGAGCCTACTGAAGGAAAGTTTTATTGTTGAACTTCTATTTTTATCCAATATTTATCTTTTGTTTGGAAAAACCAAACCCACATATTGATCTTTAAGTCTCCCTTTCTCTTTTGGGAGCAGATCTTTCAAAGATGGGAAATTCCAATGATTCTTTCCGTTTTGTCGAGCCCTGCTTTGGTCTCTGGTTTGATGGTTGTACGTGCTAAAAATCCGGTACATTCCGTTTTGTTTCCCATCCTAGTCTTTTGCGACACTTCTGGTTTACTTATTTTGTTAGGTCTCGACTTCTCCGCTATGATCTTCCCAGTAGTTCATATAGGAGCTATTGCCGTTTCATTCCTATTCGTGGTTATGATGTTCAATATTCAAATAGCGGAGATTCACGAAGAAGTATTGCGCTATTTACCAGTGAGTGGTATTATTGGACTGATCTTTTGGTGGGAAATGTTCTTCATTTTAGATAATGAAACCATTCCATTACTACCAACCCACAGAAATACGACCTCTCTGAAATATACGGTTTATGCCGGAAAGGTACGAAGTTGGACTAATTTGGAAACATTGGGCAATTTACTTTATACCTACTATTCCGTCTGGTTTTTGGTTTCTAGTCTGATTTTATTAGTAGCTATGATTGGGGCTATAGTACTTACTATGCATAGGACTACAAAGGTGAAAAGACAGGATGTATTCCGACGAAATGCCTTGGATTCTAGGAGGACTACTATTCATATTCAGAACAGAAGGTTCTTCTCCCACAAAGGGGATGACGCACCTGTCCCCCCCGCTGATCCGGAATCCATTTAATCTGATTTGGCAGAGAGAATAGAAAGGATTTATAGGCGGGCCGGGGAGGAGCAATCTTTAGTAGAAGCCGGGACTACGCCAAGGGAACTTGTAGATAACGTCCTGCCAGAGGGGGCGGAGCTACCGCTTCTACAAGAAACCTGGGTTCAGTTTGTACGGGACGAGTCACACAGCGAGTTTTGGGTAGAGATCGATTCGATAATCTGCTAAGGAAATATGGGCACGCGGCGCGCGGTGAGCCCGACACCCCCGATCCCGATGCTCGAGCCTGATGCCCCTCAATCAGGAGGAGGCGACTCAGCGGGGAGCACGGGGGAAGAAAATTGTCCGGGGGCGGGGAAGGAAAGTAGGAACCTCCGAAGGCCCGCCCGAGTCAAGGAAGCGCAAAAGTTATTCTGATTCTGATTCCGGGGGGGATGATGGGAGTGACCCTGCTCCGGATCCTTCTCCTTTCTTTTGATTTTGACTAAAATGAGAGGTGGAGAAATTGAGTTCTTTTGAGCAGCGTTGTCTGTAGTAGAGTAGCTTTTTTTTTTTTCTTTTACAGAAAGAAGGCGAGGCCCACCTGCCTTCTCTAGGTACTTTACTTGGAAAGGTGTCACCGCCTTCCTTCTTCTCTAGGTACTTTACTTGGAAAGGTAGGTGCGGGAAAGAAGAGCGGGTATGTGGGCTTCTTTCAATCGAAACTTTTTTGAAGCCGTCAAACTTTATCGTTTCATTATAGATGGATCTAAAACATTGCGTTGCAGAGTGGAGGCGTGAAGAAGGTTAAGAGAAGCAAGCCAAAGGAAAGAAAAAGCAACTTGATACAATATTGAAGATAAACACTCAGGAAAGCACTGGGTCAACTGACTCCACTAGCCAGCTTCTGCTTCAGAACTTACTTCAAAGAGGCTGACTTAGCACTTAGCATAATGCTTTTGTTCCGGTGCATAAAAGTAAGTGAGCAGGTGGGTGAGTCCAAAGGTTTTTCCGAAGCGCGAAGGACTTGCAGTTCTAAAATAGGAAGGGCTCTGTACTCAAATCAAAGCAAAGTAGTAGTTTCATAGGTCGTTGTGCTAGAGCTAAGATTTATATGAAAGTGTGAGGGGAAGCCATTTCCAGCTTCTACTTTCTGCGAACCGGGCTCATTACCGGCCTACAGTAGCATTCTACTGTGAGCTTTCTCACTGCGGATCGCCTTGATTCACTGATCGTTGACAGCTACTCAGGAGAGGTTATCCTTTGCCAGACTTTGTGTTGAGATGAGTTCTCCGCTTCCCGAAAAGATGATTTTTGTCAATCAGCGTAGAGTGGTGGATTATAAAGTGGTACAGTCCGAATGGGTTGGTTCAAGCTAGCTGTTCTTACTGAACAGGTGTTTTAGCATTCTTTTCGAATTCGAAGTTGCGGGGTGCTTTGGCTTTTCAAAGTTCTCAAAGAGAATAAAGTAAAGGCGCTACGCGTGGATCGAATTAAAGTAACGTAAGGTTTCGTAAGAAACAATTGAATAAGCGTATCAAAGAGAATGAGGTCTAGCACTCCGAAATACCATTGAGAAAGAGCAATAGAACAAGGTTAGAATAAGATCTCCAAAATGGTTGATGACTCCCACAACTTGTCAGGCTGCATTCCCGTGAAATTGTTTTGGGACAATTCCAGTTTTACTATCTATGCGGTAGCTCAGCCAAGTAATCTGGTATCTCACCATTAAGACGGTTACCTAGCAAGTTCAGCTCTGTGAGGTTCTTGCATCCTTTAAATGAATGTCTCTAGAATACTCCCAGTCAGATTGTTATTGTGCAATATGAGTGACTGCAGAGAGTTGGCTTGACATATCTCGGCTGGGATAGAATAGAACCTGAGAGCTGGTTGGTTTCTGCAGAGAAACTAACAAGATGCTGCAATGGCAGCGCTGGCAGAGGCCCACGGAACATGTTTTCTGCAAGAGATATGGATCGAACACTCGCCCTGTTCCGTATCCAATCTGGAATATGACCCGTAAGTTTGTTCCCTTCAACGAAAATTGTGGCAATAGCTTCTAAATCTGCAAGTTCTTCAGGGATAGAGCCTGTGAAGGCATTGAAGGGACGGACAGATTTTTGAGCGTAAGCTTCTTGCAGTTACTAAGCTCTTTTGGTATGCTCCCACTGAGCCCAGCACCTTTGCAAACAGCCGAGTTAGATTGCCCAGCTCACCGACAGATGTTGGCAGTTCAGCATTGAAGTAGTTCTCTGATATATAAAGTTCCTTCTTTTGAGACCACCAATTGACCAAGGGATGGTGCCTGTGAACTTGCATCCGGGGAGTTGAAGAACTTTTAGCAGCTTCAGGTTACCAATCTCTTCTGGAATGCTTCCACTAAGACCATTCTGTCTCTAAATTAGCAATTCCTTATTTTCCAGTTGACCAATCTCCCTAGGTATTGGCCCCACCAAACTGTTTGATGAGAGATCAAGTGTCAACTGGTTCACCAACGCAGTTATTCCCGGGAATATTTATCCCGTGAGGTTATTCTGGCTTGCATCAAGGTGCTAGAGCCGAGACTGGTTACCAAAAGCAGCTGGTATCGACCCGTTGAATGTGTTCATGTGAAGGTCCAGGATATCCTCGAGGATGAAGGCCAGATCACGCCCAATTCGATCCTTGAAAGACCCATTGCACTACAGCGGCAGCTCGGGCTCGAGCAACGGCGGGAGATAAGTCTTCTCTTCATTCAGCATTCAGTCTATCTTCGGAAAGCAGCAATAATTGATGCACGCAGACGATGGTTAAATGCTTTCTTGATTTACTACTAATAGGTGGTGTCTAGACGCTAGGAAAAAGTGAGGATTATAGCTTCTGCCCCATAGACCATTCGGAAAGGAGTCTGTCCCTTCGGTCTTATATGTTAGTATAGGTTGGTTCTTCCGAATGCACATAAGACCACTGGTCACCCTCAATCCTTAGCATTGAACTTGACTGATTTGGCTAAGATCTGGGGAACTAGAGCAGTCCCCAGAGGGCACTACACAAGGCAGGAGAGGCAATAGCGAAGCGAAGCCCTAGTTCAATCGAGGATGGATTCATTGAGTGGGCGAGGAAGATGATTGGTATGGGAAGATCGGTCTTTCACTAATGGAGCATCTCCACCCTAGCCTTGAAGTTGAACATCCGGGGATATCTAAATATTGAACCAGTGATTAAAAAGAATGGCAAGACTGCGGTTGAAGTCCCAGCTGGAAATCCAAATTGCTCGAACACAAAAAATCTAGACAAAGGAAAGAAACCTGGTTTGCATATTTTCGTATATGCCCAACTAATCTATCGCATAGGAAGATCGCCCCTGTAAGTTTATTTCACACATTATGTTACTTTGTTTATGGTGTGGAAATAAATATCAATATTCTAACTTGCCGCTTTCTATGGATGCATCCTCTACTCTAGTGCTTACCTGTCCTACTTTCTTTAATTCATTCCTATTTCCTCTCCTGTACTTATATTTATCTTGCCTGCGGCAGTTTTGTAATCAATTTCTACTAGGGATAGGGAGCGTGAACTTTCTCTCATCCAGTGAATGAGTTACCTGAAGATCGATGGCATATAAAACGCCCTAATTCAATATAAAATCTGTTATTTCACTTTCAAAATGCCCCGTTCGCACTTGCTTGAGTGAGGCGCAAGCCGTTTTCTTGCTAGGCAAGATAGGTCAACGGATAGCTTGTTGGTTGATACGGGACCCCTTCTCAACTTCATGTGTTTTGTAACTGCCATAAAGCAAGGCCATAGTCCAACATTCCATCCTTTTCCACCGCTGTATTGGCTTCTGCTTCTCTTCCTTTTGCCGAGGAAGATCTGCTTCTCTTGCATCCTCCAGTCTTAAATTCCTATCCGTACTAGACTAGACCTTCCCTTAGCCATCAACCTACCGAACCCAGGAATGAGATCCACAAGGAAAGAGATTGGCAGAAATCCAGAAAGAATGATGCACAAGAAATGGTTAGAACCTCGAGAATAGATGCGAATAGCAGCTCAGATCAGATCCGAGATGGAGCAGCAATAAAGCAAAGAGGAGCAGAAAGGTTCGAATCGAATCGCAAGCAGCTGACTAGAGAGAGATGAGTTGAGAAATAAAGACTATCCAAATATTGGATAAGTTGTTTCGTAATTCATCTTTGTCATTGACTTCGGCCTCTCATTTATCCTTATTTGGTAGCTGAGAAGTGAAGCACAACAAAGTTTTAATAGATCTCTTCCTGTCATTCAATAACCATCCTTTATTTTTGCAGTATAGAGAAGTGATTAGCCGGTGCCCAGGATAAGGTAGTGGAACTGGTGCGTATCAGGTTTGGCATTAGCTCTTTTGAATAATAGAGCTGAGCAGCTAAGAACAGATAGCAATCTGGAACAGCTCTGAAATGCAAATAAAATGATGATTGGTCCTAGCTTATGGGTTGCGATAAGACAGTTTCGAAGGTTCTAGCCATCTCAAGGAAGTATATAAGTAGCTATCGGCACCTTTTGAAGAAGGAGGCTCGGTAGCAGAGATGTTGAGTAAAGTCTAGATGACACGAACCCTAGCAGATCTGCTATAGCAAAGTGGTAAGTTACCAGCGGTGTCGATAGAATAGAAGAGAAGCATCAGAGCGAGCGTTATAGATCAGTCAGCATTAGCGACATCAATTCTGCTACAGTTTTGTTAAAGAAAGGTGAATACATTCTAAAAAGTCTAAAACTCATCTTATTTCTTAAAGAGCATATAACAACAAACGATTTCACTTACAAGGGGGTGCAGCTGCAGGAACTGGGTGCTGTGCCGCCCGCTGCCTACTTAATGTTTCGCTTGCCTTCTACACTTCTGCAATGGGAGTCACCACATGAGATGCTATTTTTCACCTTTCGCTATTATTCGCTCTTGCGTGTCTTTGGAGCCCGATCTTTCCCTTGCTTACGCCCCTAGAAACTCCGTGAAAAAACCACCTCGTTTTTCCATAAATAAAGGATTCCTAATAAAGTTTTTACATATCATATCCCAGCGGTATTTTTTTAATAATTTTTGCATAAATAAAGTATAATTTCCACAAAATAACACTTTTAGGCGCCCACTTGAAATTCAACTTAACGTTGGACGTTGACCAGGCCCTCTCTATTGCCAGAATTGGGGACTGGCTCTTCTCCACAACTAGAAAACACAGAACTGCCAGAGGTTTGGTCATAACCAGCACGCACCCTCGCCAATTTCGTTCTAAGCTCAATCCAAGATTGTGATCGGGTTGCCTTTCGATATAACTTGGTTCAAGCTTGGATCCAGTGGATAGATACTTTAAACGATGGTAGGAACGGGAGCTACCCTGGATCACTTGAGGAAGTAAGAACGCAAGTCTCTCAGTTGAAATTAGATCGTTCCAGGATAATAGCTGAAGCGGCTGAGAACTCCCAAAGAGAAGAGAACCAGCTTAAGGAGCAGGTATCCGGAGTATCAGCAAGCTATAAATAGCTTTAGGATTGTATGAATAGAGTTGAGGATCAAGTATCCCTCATATTTAGATCCCCCGTTGGGAAAAGCCCCTTTTTTAAATCCTTTCACGCTTTCCCTTTGCCGAAGGCCGGCCTCTTTAGTTCCTACGTTTTCGGAAAAGAAGGTGAGACGCTAGCTAGCAACGGGAAAAAACGAGTAGTTAAAGATGTGAATGTAAGACTACTCGAAAGTACTTCCATTTTTATTATATTATATAGTTTCTAATAGAGAGTACAGTTGTATCTATGTGCGAAACGACGAAAGAAAGATGGAAGGCCCAAAGAGCTCTACAGTAGTGCCCCGGAATGGGGTCGTAGAGCCGGTAACCCACTCTGTTTAGTATTTTGATTTCGTTCAAGGTGTTGCTCTGTCAAATAGAGATTGTGTGGGTGTTCAGTCTACCACTCATGTTCACGTTCTACAAATCTAAGGGAGTGCTCCTAGACTGGACGACTTCCCGTAAATAACCTAGTTCATGTTCCTTTGAAAGAAATAAAATGAAAGCTTTTGAAGCGAAGATGTCAACGCGGTGCTAGGTTTGCGCCGGCCACGATTATTTATAAGTATATTGGAAAGAAGAGTGACTAGGCTACGGTCTAACTTTTTCTTCCTAGCGGAGTTCAATACGAAAATAAAGGCGCTCCGCGTTGGGAATGGCGTACGTAGTACGGGTGGTATTTCCGGTATAACTGATCAGGGTTGTTCTGAAAGCAAGTCAATTGGTGCTTTGGAAAGTGAGTGCCAGAGGCTAGTCACTGCTTGGTTTACAGAAGGGAAGGAAGAAAGAGATACCGAAGCAGATTCAGTATAGAAAAGAAGAAATTGATACCATTCATTCCAGCTTATTTGATACCCACTTAAAGTTTCTATCAAACCATGTCTTTTTCTTCGAACGTCAATCTCGTAGGAATTTAGATTGGAAGTGTGGTATTGAAGGGCGAAGCCTTTACTCTTTTACTTGTTTCTTTGAATATAATATAACATAGTATTGACTACGCACTTCGAAAGATAATGGTGTATTCCGAGGATCAGTCCGTTTTTTATTGAATTCGCAAATTGATAGATCTGGATGATTAAAAGAATGATTCTTCCCTGGGTATTTCCCCGCTACCATTATGGAAATTGGAGCTTTTCAATTCCATTTTGGAGATGCTCGTAACGATTTTTTTCTTTTGGGTGGGCAAGAAAAGGATTTGACTCTTGAAGATATCAACTCATACGCCTGCTCCATACATTAAAAAACATTTTGGGTACTTTCTATTAGAATGGATAAATAGAAATGGGTACATTCCTCTTTCTCTTTCCTGGCCAAACTACCAAAAAAAAAGAAGAGAGAGAGCTGTAAGAGCGGTAAAAGCAAGCTCGGTGGCCCGGTTCACTACAGGTTGATGTATCCTTTTGAAAGAAAAGTCAATCTCTCTAAAAAATAAGCACTTCAACAAGTCAGGGCCCTTTTTTATACAACTCCTATGCGTAATTGATAGCTTTTTGGTATTCTCCATATATACTACTAGGTACGAAATAACAGGAAAGATAGAAATAGTGACTTTGGCTTCAAATAGAGAGCAGCTTAAAGGGAAGGAGGACAGCTCTGAAAAAATAACTGAACACTGGCTAGGAACTGGGCTGCACTAAGCCCGGCACTTTTTGGGCTTCTTCATGAATCTCGTTTTCAGGTAAGGTCAGACTTATTGAATATATATCTGAAAGAAAGCAAAGGAATGAATCGTTTTTCCAATTACCTTCTCTCGAAAACCATAGATCTTCTGGTTACCATTGACTATCCGGCACTTTCGTCTGTAGAGCGAAGCAAGAAATTGCATGGAAGGGCTTGCCCTGCTAATATCAGCCTTGTTTGGAACAATAGATGCAATCCATTTCAGTGTATGTCACTGAGTTCACCATTGCAGTTGAGACGTCAGGCAATTGAGCGTTCCCTAGAGTTTGGTTCAAAGGCTAAGGACTCCCCGCCGCCTTCATAAGGGCACTAAGGCGGAGCACGGAAAAGAAAATGGGGCACCCATGTTTTACCAGTCCCGGATCTCAGGGCCGTTTTGCACATGAACGAAATCGAATTTCATTGCGGGAAATTTGGATTTCATGAGGGAGGAAAAGGCAAGGCGGAGGGTGGAGAGTCGTACAATGCATTGGTGGGATGAAGGTGCTAGCTTGGCTGAGATAGGAAGTTTCGATGTGTATGTAGATTTGGTTCTAGTGCCCCCACCCTTTTCGAGATCTGTCAGGATTTAAAAGATGTTATAGTGTAAACTATAGAGAAATGGAATGAATGAAATGTATCTAAGAAGAAAGGAAGCCATGCTCCATCCTGTTTATAAAAAGAACATCACCTCCCTTCCCTTTTTGGTTAGATACCGCTCCGTTAGGTACTAATGCTTCTACCTATCACCCTCCGGGTGAGTTTGAGAGCTGTGTTTTTTCCAACGTTAATAGCATTCCGCGAGAAAAGAGAAAAGTCATCTACTGATGTTGTCAGCGGAGTCCCTCGTCCATCCATGTATGAATAGCGGTATCCCCCATTTTGGACAGTGATGAGGTAGTCGACGCAATTTGCATGTGTATTTGCGTTCGGCTTTGCTACTTTCCTTCTAGACTATAAAAGAATGTCCGCGGAAGGGAATAGTCTACGTGGCCCGGGCCCGGGGTAGTCTTTCAATTCCTTTATCGGGTGGGAGAGTTTAGAACCTGTTAAGCCAATAGCTGCAGCTTTAGTCACACTAGCTACATCAGTGGATCATGGATTTAGCATACCACCTCAGAATAGTCTACGTGGCCCCTACTTTTATTTTACTACTTTTTTTTCCAGTAATGCAGACAGCCCTTTTTAAAGCGCTAGGCCGGGCAGTTGGTACGAAAACAGAACCATTAGTGGAGTAAGATCCCGATCAAAGCAGAGCGGTCTAATCGAAATAATCATATCTAAGAGCAGGCAGGCACACGACTGGATATCAAAGGTGGGGCTCCCCTCCTCTACTCTACTCTACTCTACTAAATGAAATGAAATAGTATTTGTATTTGGGTCGTCTTTGTGTTCGATTCGAATAGAAGCGCCATTGTCATCCGCTGCAGTTCTTCATAGTCCGTCCTAGTAAGCTGGTAGGTTGGTGGATGTGAACATAAACTCCTCATATTTCCTACTGTTGCTTCCTGTATAAAGGAAGAGTTGTCAGACAATGATACTCTTTCCAAATCTGCAATCTTCGTCGTTGTAATGCCTCAGTCATCAATAGTAGATAGTTGCTCAACTATGCAATAAGGATTTTCCTCTCCTCACAGATTGGAGGACTTTCACTTGACTCACTAGTGGGTTTTGCCTCGGGAAACAAGAATATGGATTTGAGCAAGTCTGTTTTCCCATGGGCCTACTACCTGCTATTTTCAAAGCGTAGAGGACCCGCCTTTCTGATCAAAGTATGCTTCCCTTATGGGCGAAACCACTGAATCGGACGGATCCTTTTTTCTTGGATTGACCAGGCCAGCTTCTCCACCCAATTCTTTTCTTACGAGACGAGATAGGCACAGTGTCAGGGTCATGTGATGTGAATGGTTTGTTTGATCTGTTTCTTGTCCCTATGGGTTCGATTGGCAATCAGGATATCGGTCGCTTGGCACTAGTCGAATAGGCGATTCAGTCGTGATAGTGCCATCCCTTGCCCCTTGGAGTGAGTTGAAAGCACTCTTCCAGCTCTTGATTCGCGGAATTCATTACGAAGCAAGATTTCATTTCATTTCCATTTACGTCATTAGCAAAACAAGCAAGATTCACCTCAGGATACGACGAATTCTGGAACACTTCCTTGATTGATATATGCATTTTCTAGAGCAGGCACCATTGACTGCTTCTTCAACGTCTATACTATACGAGACGAGACGAGTTATTGTACGAGTCAAGCTTGCTCCAGACCAAGCTCACTTTACACGGGCTTAGAACTCAACCTGACCCAACAAGAAAACGGATAGACGCAGCGCAACGGCTTGATAGCCTGACTCAGCAAGAGGCGAGGATGCACGTGACTAACTAAAACAGCTTTCGCGCTATCAACTTCTTTGATCGAACCTGGCCTGGCGATTGAAGCATTCGAGATATAGAAGAAACTGCCCAAGTCAACCGGATATTCCAAAGCAAGGGTTATGAATCAAAAGAGAAGTGCCAGCTGGATCTCTGGTTCAAAGTTCAGGGCATGGAATTGATTCGTATGCTCGTTCTCTCGCTGAGCAGAACCATCTCTGTCTGAGAAGACCCAGTCTCCCAGTGTTTCTAGAAAAGGAAATCCCATTCGTCAACCTAAATGGAAGGGCAGGTAAGGGAAGGCCAGCAGGAAATTCAGTAAGTAAGGTATCTCAGTGCCAGTGCTCTCCGGTTTCAAGTTGATGCGGGCAGTCGTGGGGACAGGCAAAGCTGGGATGCCTTACTAGCAGGAATGAAAAGGTATGTATGAACCAACAAAGGTCAAGTAGACGAACACATATCCACTCCACTAGAGAAAGCGTCGAACCAGGGAAGAATGAATGGTTAGAACCAGTCAAGGGTGCCGTACTCATGCCTACGGGGAAAGAGACTGATCCGTATCTGATACGCCTTCACTTCTTTCGAGCTTCTTATTCGATTTCTTAAATGACTTCTTCGGGCCTTACCCTAGACTACCTTCACTTAACTTAATGCAGAAGCCAGAGTTCGAGGAAAGCGGTAGTTGGTTATTTCGGGATGAATTTCTATTTCTAAAATGTGGATGAACATAAATGGACGGAAACGAGAAAAATGCATAATTCATATAAGTTCATTCGAAAGAATGAGGATTCATGATGTCTCTTCCCAACCATTCTTCCTGAGGAAGGCACCTCCGATCGAGTCCTTAGCGCCATGGATATTCTTCGCAGTGCCTTTGGATGCTTCTCAGAAACCGCCTCTTTCCACTGGCTATATGAAATTCCAAATGAGACTTCCCTGCGTCGCCAAAGGAATGGGAAACTTCTTGGTTCGAAACCTTTGATCCTATGCCGCCTGTCTGAAAATAAATATAAGCAAGGCACCTATGACTACGAATCCGAAGGCCAAGCATGCGGATTTGACATGGTTTCCCACTTTTCTCAGAGTCACTGGGCAATAGAAAAGTATACAAGCACATTTCCAATCTACATAAAGATACCAACCAGGTATCTACTTCAAAGACAGGGCGTCGGCGATCCTCTACTATTAAGAGACAGATAACAATGGTGCCGACAGAGATGGACAGAACTGCAGAGAATACCTCTCCGGAGAAGTCCTTACATGTCTCAAACTAAATAAATCCAACCTGCAAGAAGACACACAAAAAAGAAAAATATGAACTATCCTCCACTGACAGCAAAAAAATTGGCCGAAGTGAAAAGACTCTTGAAAAAGAGTCAGATTCCTGAATTGGAATATAGAGAATACGAGTATGAGGTTAGATATGAGAAAGAAATGCGTGAATTAGAATTGCAGAAAGATAAAATTAAGAGCGATTTCTTTAACTGTAATTATAACCCGATCAGGGAGTCAGTTAGGGTATCAACGGATAGAGACCCTGATTTAGAGGATGAAAAAAGAGAGCAGCTAGGAGAGTCTATGCAGGCTGAATGGGAGAGACTAAGGCGGGGTGTAGAAGTCGGTACTTCAGAAGATATCAATGTTGACACAGTCAAACGTTGGGGTTTGCAAAATAATAAGTACAACGCTGAACACTGGATCCCTCCAGGGGGTCAGCGCACAGCTGAGGATATGGGAAAACTCTACCAATTCTGGGATGAATTCATTGAAACATATGAAAATGAGGTTATGATGAATTCGGGGTACAGGGAACCCTTAAATAAAGATAAAGTGTTTAATACACTACTAGATCATTCTAATAATAAGACCAATCAGACGGCTGAGGAATTAAAAGGCATTCAAACTAAAATAGAACGTATGACTATGTATTTTTATGAGGCCAATGTCTATGAATCATTAGGTCAGTTGAAGAATAAGTTCATCAATATAGATGAGCAAACAGCAAAGGATTACCTTCTTGATAAGTTAGAGAAACCAGACGATCTAGATATCGTTAGAGCTATGGGCACCTATACACTGGAATGTATAGTTGTATTTGTCTTAAGCAAGCAGTTTAATGTGTTTGCTTTGGAGAAGGCTAGTGTTCAAGTTGCTACATTGGTGAGTGAACTAGATTCCGCAGCTAAGATTGAGTATAATCGTATAATCGCTGAGGGTAGAAAGCGCAAAAAAGCTAAGCGGGGTGATAAGCAGATAAATGAAGATGAAAACATCTTATTGCAAGATAAAGGTGTGGATACCTTTAATGGTGATGTACATTCCGAGCTGGATAGAAAGAAAAAGAGCATATCAAAACAAACGAATCGAAAAAGAGTTCGAATCAGTAAACATAAGGAGCCCGGTATAGGGGAAGCCCTGTTTGGCTGGCTGGCTAGCAGGAAATTGATAGAAGTCAAAAAACCTGTTTTTCTCTTTGATAAGAAGAATAAGAAGCCAAAAAATGTAATATACCCGGGCTATGTAGATTGTCTATTTGACATTAAAGATCTACCCTTCTGTTCAACCTTACCTATGGTATACCCTCCAGCCGATTGGGAATTACGGCCCACCGCAACCGCGGAAGTCTCGGATCCATATATAACGAATCTGACCCCTCTATCGAGTTATAGAGGTGGTTACCTCACAACCCTACAAAGGGAGAGTGGAGATAGTCCGACTCTCTTAAGTGAAAAAGATTATGGTGTATTTGACATACATATCGATCGCGAGAGATCTCAACCAGTGTTGAGTGCTGTGAAGAAGCTTCAGCGGCAGCCCTATCGAATTAATAAATTAGTCTATGATTTTATACAAAAACATTGGAGTGTATTAGTGTCCGTGGGGCTTCTCAGGCCGAAGAATCTAGCTTTATTTAAACGAAAGGAGGCGCTCAGGCTACTATCTAGCCTTTTGTTTAAACACGAGGAGCTTTCAACGATTTATCGATATAGTGAGTTGAAATCTGTATTGTTAAAAAATATACACGCGTCAACCTTCGAACTATATACTATGAAAATAGCTGAGGCTTATCTAGATTATAAAATCTATTTTCCAATCTTTCTGGACTTCAGGGGGCGAAATTACCGCCATGGACCCTTCCATTTCCACGAACGTGATTTAGTGAGATCACTCATCATATTTGATGAAAGTGATGACTCAGCAGCACATACTATAAATAGTGATGATGAGGATAGAATCCTCCATAATTTCCTTATATCAGCGGCATACCATAAATCTAAATTTGGTGTATACCAAGACGCTATGGAGTTTATCTCTAAAATAATACCAGATATGGTAAGTAAACCTACATTCTTTGAAAAAGATATCTTTATGGATACACTGTGCTGCAGGCACCCATTTCAGTATATATCATCATGTATAAGTTTGAAGACGTACGCGGATACAGGAGACTTGTCTGTGCTGCGATACACACCAGTATCCCAAGATGCCTCAGCAAGTGCTTATCAGATGATGAGTTACTTTTTGTTGGATATTGATTATGGGATACATACAAATCTTTTAAAAACCCCAAATACGGATGGCAGATATATCAGGGATATATATGAATTCATGCGGGATTGTTTAATAAACTATCTCATCGCTGAAGAAAAGATAGAACTAGTAATTAAACTACTTACACGTAATGAAAAAGATCAAGAAAGTGTATTAGCTAAGATTGTTAGTATATTTGATCGCAATGTGGTAAAGAAAATGTTTATGCCCATGATGTATGGGAAAACCGATTATACCTTAAAAAAGGATGTTGAAGATCTATTAAAGGGTAAGTCGGATTCCGAGGGAATAAACCTAATTTCAAAACATATTTCTACATATTGGAAAGAGAATTTTGGAAAAATGAAAGATCTTATGGATCTTATCAATTATGTTAGCTGGTTTGGAGCAGGACAGGATAAACCGGTGGTATATAGTACGCCGTACTGGGTAACGCTGCAAACATATAAGCGGCGTAAACGCGTAAAAATGAAAATACAGTATGAAACAACCAAAAATAACGAAAAGGAGGTTAAAACAACATCGGCTAAAATGCTTGTACCGTTAAACGATAACGATATTAGAAAGAGCTCAACCTCAACCTTTGCCAACTTCATCCATCAAAAGGATGCATTTACTGCTATCCAGCTTGTTGAGTTTATCAATAAACTCGAGAATGCTTCCTCAATTCCTATATACGCAGTACATGATAATTTTATAACTATGCCTGAATATGCTTGGATTTTGCCGACCCTTTATAGGGAATCAATCTTTCGTATGGGGCACCCACTCATCATAATAAACAAATTTTTATTTGATCATATACTTCTACCTGCAATACAAAACGAACATCCTAAAGATAAACACTTCTTCTCCGTGGAAGAGCGCTCTATGTTATATCGTATGATGATTGATTTACAGAATCCATTGATTCCCGATTTTGGAAGTGTTGATATTACTAAGGATAGAATCAAATCTATAGTGATTCCGAAAGATCTTCTTCTTAAGTGCTTTTCATGTTTATGGATGAGTAAAACTAAAAAAATATCTTTAGTTAGATGGGAATCTTGTCGTGATAAAATCATCAAGGTATACATGAGGTATACTGATGATATCTCTTCAGATGAAGGGGTTAGTAGATGGTTGGAATACAAGAAGAATCTTGACTTAGCTAGTGATCCTGTATGGAGTTGTGATAATACTAATGGTACTCAGGCGGATTCGCTTGATAAAGGCGAGGATGACTACTGCATCCATTATTAAATGTTGTTTTACTCAACTGATTCCCTGCAGCTTTCTCAGCATAAAACATATTTTATATCCCGGTTTAGTAGGTATATACAAATACCGAGGCCACCACTACCAACTACTTGGTAGCCGTGTGGGAAAGAAGTGTGGGAAAGTGGGCTTCTTTCGCTGTGAATACAGATGTTTCTCCCCCCTTGAGACAGGGAAAACATTCAAGAGCTTATTTCATTATTTCCATTTCTATTTAGTGATGTATAAAGCGTATAGCGTAGATTTAGCGTTTGATTATTTCAAGTTGAAATGATATTTGTCATGATCAATACATATCACTAAAGATTGAGTTTTTATTAACCTTTCGTTATAACCCTATATTTCCGGGTGTAAGTTCAGGAAGAGAAGAGCTAATCTACTAGCTGGAGATGAGTAGCGAGTTGAAAAAAGATCGATCAGTCCTCTAAGAGCCGAGTAGCATCATGGTAGATATCTTCTGCGAGGTAGGCTTTCCTATCTGCCGAGTAGACCTATCTAGCTTTACCTTCGCGGGTATTCTTACAATAGGGATACCATGATCAAATGTCTTCTGAATTCCACACCTCAAGGCAGCCATCCTCATGAAGGATAAGAGCTTTGTCATTGTTGTCGGCCAGTAATAACCCATCGGACGACCACTTAATATCTACACTATATAGATCTAGTACTTCTAATATGTTATCTATGTCACAATCGTCGATTGTGAATTCGTCAGTTTGTTTACAAAGAATAAATAGTTCATGACCGTATCGACTATAGGTGATCCCCGGATACCGAGACTCGAGCAAGGAATCTACAGTATTCTGATAGAAATTATGCAATATAACGTGTGTTATTTCACCTATAGGTGTTAACCCCGTGGAGGGGAAAAAGCAGTGATTATGAAAGTCATAGATAGGGAGATCTATAATCCGTTCAACCAGATTGAAATATACTCCATATTGGTTTGTAAATTTCTGGGATGTTAATATACGCGAAGTAGGTATATAATTCATACAATCACTCAAATCAATACTAACGACTTTAACGACATTTTCTTGTCGATTCAAGAATGCGTAATGCATGGCTTTCAGATCTTTGAATTTAGAAATGTTAGGCTGAGCTTTAATAACTGTTGTTAAAATAACATTAGATAACCCCTTCAATACAAGTAGGTCCATAGGAACTCTACACTTATACACTCCTATAAGACTATGAGTATCCAGATTCCTTTCATCCAACCATAAATAGCCCTTCGATGCTTCCATACGAATCACATCATAGATTAAAGGCGGAATCTCCTTAATATTTATTTGATAATAAACAACGGGACCAAAACGGTATTTACCTGTTAAGTTCAATTGATTTATGAAATCATTAATCATGAAAGGCAGCACACCTCGAACCCTCCAAGAATCGTTATAGATAGATCGTACTTCCTGTATTGGAAGGGTTATTGGATTGAACAATGAGGAAAACCCGGAATATGCTTTCGGCTGGGTAGGATTGGAAAGTGCAGTAACGGGTTGGAAAGTCAAGGCAAGTCAAGGTAGTTGTTCCATCCTTGAGGGGTCTGTCTTCCGGCACTTTTGGGCTTATGGCGCAGGGCCAACCAGGGCAACTAGAACAAGTCTTTATTCCTCGCTTAGGTTGCAACACAAGTACAGGTACAAGTGAAAGAGAGGTCTAGTACGGGTTGCCCATTGCAGTATTGGAACCATCCTCGAAGGGAAGTGGAGTAATTATTCGTATCTTTTAAAGATTAGTATAGCTTTCTCACGTATTCCCCCGAGTGCCTGCATTTCGACAAAGTAATAAGTAAAAAGTAGTTGGCAGGTGAGGTTCCATCGTATCTTGTTTATGCTCGATGCCTTGAAGTGCTCTCCGAATTCCGGCACTTTTCTAGCGGACAAGACTGGTTGAGGTAGCTTGTAGAAGTCTAGTAAATCAGGAAGTTTCCTGTAGCGGTATAGGTTCATAGGCAGGCCTTGAATGGAAAAAGTCTCATTAATCAGCTCTTTGGTTTCCAGTAGTGGATATCGTTCGTTTAGGCCATGAATTTACTCGGGTAAGCGCGAGGTTGCTCGGTTTCCTCAAACAACTCTAACCACAGCCCAACAAAAAAAACCACTGTTTTTCCTTTGAAAGCAACTTACCGAATAACTCCTTTTCTCAATATCCGCTTAAGGGTCTACCCCCCATGCAGAGAAGTAAAGTGAAGTAAATGCGGTTGTAATGTGGCACTTTTGGTTGGAGGAGAGCGAAAGACAAGATCTCTATTCGTTGAGGTATCGGTATCGGTAGTAGTAGGCTTATGGGAAGACTGTTTAATCCTATAACGTAGCCATCCCTACCCTGCTGTAGATACGGTAACGGGTCCTCGTCATCGATATCCATCCCAAGAACGGAAAACGGATCCTTTCTATCGGAAGGGACGAGCAAATACGCAATATACTCGGCATCCGATGGAGGCTCTACAAGAGTTGAACTTACACACCTTTATGATACTAGCCTTTAGGCCACAGCAAGCTTCCACTCCTCAACCTCCCTAAACTCTACTTACTACTTACTCTAATAGGAGTTGACTTGCTTTTGGAGTTCTTACTGGATATGAATAGAAGTTAGGGCATGGCATTGACAGTGGTACTAGGGAATTGGTATAGATAGCTACAGTAGCAGTTGTAAAGACTAGGGCTTGCTTTTGTAGGTAGTAGTCTTGGGACACGCCGGCAATGGGTATTTTGAGCTGCAGCAATTGGATGTCAAGACGACCATAGAGATTTGAGCTGTAAACACAAGAAGTAACCGACACATTTTGAGTTGGGTTGAGTAAGCTCTAGCTCGCAGTTCCTCAATAATAGACTTGCACCTGGGAGAAAGGGATAAAATGGATCAGGTTGAATGCATGGAATTGGCACTCAACAGGAAAGCGAAACTAACCTTTCACTCCCCACTCTTTCCTATCCTCGTAGAAAGTCCTTTACACGCCGGGCAACCGGACCAAAAGGGCCGCTTTCCCGTTGCTGTTTGCGCTAAACTTGGTTTTGATCCTTGGTTTTTGTTAGCTCCCGAGCCTTTACTTGTCAAAGCCTTCGCTCTTTGTTCAAAAGCGCGGATGGATCTATGAGGCTATGTGTGGACTATCGCTCTCTCAATGAAGTGACAATCAAGAATAAGTAGCCATTGCCCAGGATCGATGATTTGTTTGACCAATATCAGGGTGCGTATCAGCTATTCCATGGACTTCAGGTCTGGGTATTCTCAAATGAAGATTCGGCCGTGTGATATTCATCAGATATCTTTCGTGACGAGATGCGGGCTCTACTTAAGTTAAGTGAAGTTCGGGTCATTCCAATACCAGTTTTAGGGCTGGCCTTCCCCGCAACAAGGATGTGAACTCAGACAAGCAAGAAATCTCAGAGGATGCGCTAACGCTATACGGCTTTCATGCTAGAAATCTATCTATATAATGATAATGCGAGCCGAGCATTTCACCCTATCTACTCACGGCAGTGCAACCTATCAACCGGGAAAGGTCACCGTAGACTAAGCTGGCGCACCTTACAAGAATGACAAGACAAACTCTTTACCAGCATTCCTGATACCGGCACTGCCCACTAATCTCGATCTTGAGAATCACTACCCTCTCTCTCTAGCTAGCTATCCCTCTCTCTCTAAGTCTCGGCTTTTATAGCCATAGCCCGATTACAGCAGCTGCAATTCTGTAAACGAAATGTAAAGCAAGAGAGGAAGCGTAAACTGAAAACGTAAACTGGTGGTAAAGTAAATGGAATCATGGCCGTTGGATGCTCTTCATCGACGGTCCTCGATTCTTCTCATGACAGGCCAGGCCTCCCCTCTTGAAGCAATCCTTGTCCTCATCCTCAACTCAAGGATATCGTTCTGGGAACCAAGCCTTCAGCGTTGCATAGCATAGTCGAACTGTGGAAAAGAGCTTTGAATGAAACTGCAATCTTCCCAAGTTGAGTCTTCTGCCGCCAGATTAATTTGATCCTCCATTGAGATTTCACCACCATACCGTCAGAAACAGAACGAGTGCTCAACACTGCAAATGGTTCCGTTTTGATCATCTGAGGTGACCATAGGAAGTGGGAACAGCTTTAGGCCCAAGATGCTTCTGAAATTGGCTCACATGGAAGACTGGGTGAATCTGTGCAGTGTGAGGCGCAAGGCTGCTGGACCAATTTTCTGAAGAATAAGAAAGATAGAACTTTCTAGCTAGCTTCGTTCCTGACCCCAGAATTTTCCTGTATGGCTGTAGCTTAAGGTAGACCATATCACCGCAAAGATCTCTCACTTCTGTGTTGATCTGCAAATTTCCCGGGCTTGAGCTCAATTTTCCTTCCGCGCCGCAATCATTTGCTGTTTCTCAGCCAAGAATTCAGCAGCAGGAGATTCTGGCCCTGGGACCATCACTTCACTGATTAAGGGTTCCGCCATACATTGAAAGGGGGTACATTTCTGTGAGGTATGATAGTCTTATACCACCGCTCTGCCAGAGGCAACCATGCATTCCATTTCCTCGGTTCATAGGAAAGAAAGCCCTTCTCGTTAGTCTTCTCGTTAGTACAGCAGAAGAGAAGAGAGCCGTATCACAACAACATTCGCTTCATCCAAGCCAACCTTATTAGAAAGCCGTCTAGCGCATCTGGCACTTGTAAGTATCTGCATCCGAGTCACTCTCCTCATTGGCGGATCTGAATCTGATCAAAGTATGATTCTCTAGGGTCAACGTATAGGGTCAAAAGTCCTACCTGCTCTCAATCCGGATGTTCTTCCTCTGCTTCTCCCTTTCTTTCCCTTCGCTGTTGTCCGAGAAATCAATCCTCTCTTCCCCGAAGAGAGTCTTCCTCTACAGGAAAGCAGTGCTTTTCTTTTCTATCCGTGACTTATCTTTGACCTACCTTGCTTCTGCTTCTACTTGACCGGTGCTTGCTTATTAGATCCTATCCACGCTAAAGAAACAGGAATCAGGAAGTTGTTTCTTTCATTTATACCTATGATATCCACGCTAAAGATGAGTGCCTTCTTTTCTTTGACAGTTCATATCAGCTATCCCATCTCTTTCTTGCTCGGTGAAAGGAATATCACTATCCCATATATATATCTATTTCAAGAAATATCACTATCCCATCTCTTCTATTAGTTCTAGTTACTGACCCTCGAATACTGTGCTTTCTTACCTAGCTATTATGCATAAACCAGTGCTGCTAAAACACCTAGTCCTTACTTCTATTGAGACTCTACCCTTGCATGAAAAACACTGTCTTGAAAAAACGACTTGCTTTTTGAAACTATACATCAGACTTTAAGGCATTCAGAAAAATCCAGTATCGACAGGCCTAGTTCTTTTCCTTTGCTTATGCAGGGCAAGAATTTGTAGAGTTCAATCAGTACAATAAGAAATAAAAAGTATTTTGTGGGTCAGGCGACACCCAGATTTGAACTGGGGATAAAGGATTTGCAGTCCCCTGCCTTACCGCTTGGCCATGCCGCCAAAAGAAAGAAGAGAAAGAACTGGGAGTTGGCGCCTACATAACAGGTAGCTTGCTTACCAAGCCGTCCTGGCAAGCTCCTACAGTTCTCTTATTATTCTTGACTTGACTTATTAATAATAAAACTACTCACTAACAAAATGAAAGACGATCTAGAATCTACCCAAGAAGATAGAGAGTCCCACATACGAGAAAAGGTCACAAATGGAGTTGAACCAAGTAACATTGCAAAGGCATAATGATAGTAGGGTCGGGATATCCCCGCCCTCCGAACCGGACGTGAGGGTCTCCCCTCATCCGGCTCTCCGCAGGGGAATCTCCACTCACTGCTTCCCCTAATATCCTCCCTCCCTTTACCACATCATGGGGGTTTACAGGAGATCCCAGAGACTCGCTCGGAAAGGCTGCTATACCAAACATTATTACTTAACTACAAAGAAAGAAAAGACTATAGTAGTCACTAGACTGACTATAGTAGTCCGTCCGGCTGCTCTTGCTTAAATCATTACTCTTCATTCTCCCGTGCTCTAGCAATTGCGCTCCCTAGACCACTACCATTTAGTTAGGTAGGGACAATCAATCAATCCAATCCAATCCAATCCATAGTTACGGGAATAACGGAATGCATGGGGATCCAAAAAAAGAGAAAAATGAATATTTTCTATGAAATCCTTTCTTTCCATAGATGTATCTGGTCTGAGACGGTACAGTACTCTATGAGAGGAATGCAATGGGATGGATGGTAGAGGGCTGCCTGCGCCCAAAAGCGATGATTCACTTGTCCCCTTGTCTATAGGGACCTTGTGGCATACAACCGCCACGACTCCTGCGTTATAGCCGCCCCTTTCTCTCTTTCTTTTGACTGCCTCGTGGACGGACGAAAGAAGGGAAGTTACAGAAGGGGGCAGTGAAGGCTCGCCAAGTAGACAGCAAGCCCCCACCCCGTCAGTCCTGTGTTGCCGTAGCGTGCCCTACTTCAATAAGGTATTACCTCGCCGATTTGAAAGGGGATTGGATTCATTCACTTGCATTCCTGCTAGCACTACAAAAAGCTCCGGTCTTAACGACCCTACGGAAGCTGTGCAGCCTTTCCTCGGGTTCGTAGAGTCGGGTTTCCCGTTTACCCACAACGGAGGAGCCGCCCCCACCAACCAAAGCAGGTAGGCGGCCACGGTTCATAACGCACTCTTCGCACAACAGATCCACTTTGAAGTTGACTTATTCGCTCGGCCAATCGTCGGAATGTGTACGAGATACCATAAGGGCCCAATATCTCAATAGCACCCTTGTCTAAAGCTTCGAATGAGACTGAATATCCGAAACGCAGGAACGATCTGACTAGAAAGTCATTCAAAACTTGATCGAAGAACCAGCGTTTATTGAAGAAGCTATAGAGTCGATTACAAAAAGTACTAGTTTGAAAGGCTCGTTGGAATTGATCCGCTACGAGATTTACATTATACGCTAGAGAAGCACCTGAAGTACTAAACAGAATAGGTATTAGTTTTGTAATGGTTGGAGCAGCAAACTCGGATTCGGCAAGAATCTCATTTTTTGGTAGTACGAAGGGGGAATTGGCCCAAAAATTGGATAGGGGTAAAGACGCAGCCGGGTGCCGGCGGCTTATTCAAGTGCCCCCCGAACCGCGCGAAATGGTCGCCTATTACACGGCTCACAAACTCTGCCTGGGGTGGGGCTACCTATTATTCGTAGGCGGTACGTACGGCGCACGCAGGGCCTCGGTTTGCTGCGTGGACTGTCTATGCATTTCCTACAGAGTGTAATGGAACCCAGCTCAGCTCCGCCGAGCCAAAAGGAAAGAACAGCCGGAGGCGAAGAGTAGAGTATAGCCAAGGGGCTGGCTTTCGTCGTCCGTAAAGGACCTAACGGAAGACCGTGCTCCGAAGTGCACTGAGAGTTTTGTTTTAAGAACACTTGGCCTTACCCCTTCGTTTTGAGCCATGTCTAGGTGGCAGAGTGTTGATCCTCACCCGCCCGTAAGCGGACTCTTTCGACAGAAGGTTGCAGATGGAAAATTCCCGCTCTGTAGGTCGTCAAGCATTTGATGCAACCTAGCCAAGTGTTCTTCACCAGTGGCCGTACGGGGGTTGTCCAGGGCCCGCGCCCCCCGTCCCATCCAATCGCCACTTGGATGCAGGCCCGCCATCTTCCGGATTATGTCAACCTTGACCTCAAATAGGTCTTCGGCTTGAATCCGGGCCATTCTTATGTCATGGGCTGAAGGATTCCAATTAGTCCCCAACAGCCGCCTCTGAATGGATTCTACGCTATCCCCTCCTATTATTTCATTTAGTTGATGGGGGTAGGGGACGTAGGGCGGAGCCCGATTAGCTGCTTCCTGCATAACAGGAAGAGCGGGAGGCGTAGCTTGTTCCCCCTGAAGCGGTTGATTGACCGACGAGGTGGTACTTCTACTACGCCCGGAACTGGCCGAATCCTCTACCAAATAGGAATCGGAAGTATAAGTAAATAAGGCCGAATTGGAGGATTCGGCTGCTCCGTGCATCATGTAATTTGCCATGGATAGCCCCCCTCCGGTAGCGAGGAAGAAGGCCCGTAGAGCGAATCCAACGGCCATGATGAGAGTCACGGAGGAGCAGCCATTCCGAAGTAAGAGCCTGACTAAGGCTTCCTTGCTCAGTGAGTAAGCAAGTCGTAAGACCAGTGCGTCCCCCCCAGTAAGACAAAAATAGAAGAGATGATAAAAAAGATAAAGAAGGAAAAGAGCATTTTTCTTTTCTTCATATCCATTCCACTAAATCTCATCTCATAGTTACTCTAAACTTTGAAGCTCAGCTCTGCTCCCAAAAGAGAAAGGAGACTGAGATAGGGGTTGTCCTTGGTTTTTCCAAGGAAAGGAAATTCTTTTGAGAACCTGATCATAGAGGAGCCATATGAAGCTAAGGTTTTTGGAATAGCGGTGGGCTGGTAACGTAATAAGGGAAAGGAAGCTAGCTGCTTCCATATCGCCCCCCAAAATAACCAATAAGTTCCAGAGGCATCTTCCATTCATTTAGATTTTGGTCTTTCTGCGCCATATTTAGATCTTCCCTTTCTACGATCCGGAATTCCCAGCAAATCCTTTACTCCTCGAATACGATGGGATTTCACACCTGGCGAATCTTTCACTCTACCCCCTCTGACTAAGACTATAGAATGTTCCTGCGAATTATGACCTTCGCCTGGAATGTGAGCAAATATATCATGTCGATTGCTCAACCGTACTTTTGCTATCTTACGTAGAGCTGAATTAGGTTTTTTCGGTGTTCTCGTCGAAACACGCAGGCATACTCCTTGCTTCTGGGGACATTGATCCGAAGCTCGAGTACGGTCCGTGCGCCGTTTTTCTTCTCTACCATGACGAATCAATTGATTTTTTGTAGGCATCCCTCTTTCCTATGTCCTTCCCCCCTTAGCCCTTTCACTAGTGGTTACTCCCGATCCGAAGCACCCCTTTTCCATTCATAGAGAGATCCAATCGTCAAAATCAATAAAAAGGCCATCATGGACCAAGATCCAAACAGATCAATCTTGTTAGGAGGTACTGCCCAAGGAAAAGAAAAGGTGACTTCCGGGTCAGGGATAATAAATAAAATAGGAACCGGATAAAATCGTATATCGAAACGACTTCTGGCATCACCGGAGGGATCGGAACCACATTCGTAGGCCGACAATTTTTCTGGATAGGTCGAACTATTGGAAGCAAATGGAAAAGGAACACCGAGTGGAATCAAAGAAACTAGCGGACTGATCACTAAATAGATACAAATAGGTGCAAATTCCGACATCACCAAAGCCCACTTCGTTCTCTCGCTCTCCTCGCGGCGCTCCTTGCTCGCGGAGCGGCATACCGAAAAAAAAAGACGCTCAGATGTGGATTCGAACCACTGAAGGATTTCAAGGGCAATGCCCCTTGCTCTTCCCACTGAAACAAGCAAAAAAGGATTTTAAGTCCTTTGCTCTAACCAGCTGAGCTACCAGAACCACTTGCCTAAAGTCTCTTTTCTTCATCTATGAGCATCCTACCCGCAGTGGAGGAGCTTGCTCAAGAACCGAGAGCCGCCCAGGGACTGGACGGCCCTCGTTCGGGAAGGTCTTCTTCGCTATAGACGCCACCAAGAACAAGAAAGGGGCGCTCCGCTCCTAGTCACTAAGTAGTGCTATTCTGTCCGACGGCGGACTCCATCAATCTGAGGTTCTTTCTCTCACGTAATTTCGCCCGCCCGTTCAACCGGAGGAAATGGGATTCGAACCCATGATACAATCTTCTTGTATGTCGATTTAGCAAACCAATGCCTTAAGCCACTCCCATACCTCCATCCAAGTTGTTGATCGGAATTGGATGTGCCGGTTGCCCGAAGATCCACTGCGTAAGCCGTAGCGCGCGTACTCTTCTTTACTGAGCGAGAAAGACTCTATCCAGATCTCCCCAGCGTCCAAGCGAGACGAGACCCCATCCAAACCAAATCCGCCACTCGTTGCGTTGGGCGAGGCCTTGCTTTCTATGAACACCTCACCACTGAATGATAAACTTAGCCTCCGACCCAGAGAAGACAGGGTCAAGCCGACGCCGCCCTTCCTCACCTGCCTGAATGGAATGAATATCTCCTTCGTCTAGTCGAGAAGGGAAAAAGCCCGGCGGGGAACTGGACCGTGACTCTTCTAAACCATTACATGACGGAGAAGTCCATTCTCGTCATGATCGATCCACGTCCTACCATAGTGCCCGGAGAACCAGGCTTGCTTAGCTTACCAAGCTAGCTTACTAAGCTAAGCGCGAAGGAATTTTTCTAAGATGGCAGAGCTAGCCAGAAGGTAGCCTAGCTTGCTTCCAGAAGATTCTATAGTGATCCACAGGAATCGGTCTCGGGCCTCCCTAGTCGTCGAAAGATTTCATCCCTCGGTCGTTAAGGAGCAAGAGGATGCGCCTAGCGCTAGTTGCTCAATCCGTTGCTTGTTTGGTTCGAGGTTGAGCTCACCCGCCGCCCTACGTCAGTAGTCTTCCTAACTTCTATTCCCTTTTTTTGCTCTACTCTAAGGTAAGGTCCTTCAAGAACAGCATTGCGGTCGCAACGGGGCTCTGGGTGAATATTGTCCGCCCGTATGAGCCGGGCTGTGAATATTTATAGGTCGGGGTCTTTACTGAAAAACCACAATACTACACTACACTACAACAATTTTAAGAAATCCGCAAGTGACTATAATTTGAATTCACTAGTCGTGTTGAGTTGAGGCTTATTTCAATATAACAAATCTGCCAATCCCGATATTCCCACATTTCATT